>NC_092101.1:46880311-46958232 GCF_045679555.1 Salvelinus alpinus | reverse complement strand
GCATTAGAAACAACACTAGGTGGCAGTAGAGGAGTATTAGATATAACACTAGGTGGCAGTAGAGGAGTATTAGATACAACACTAGGTGGCAGCAGAGTTTGATACAACACTATACGGCAGTAGAGGAGTATTAGACACAACACTAGGTGGCTGTAGAGGAGTATTAGATACAATACTTGGTGGCAGTAGAGGAGTATTACATACAACACTAGGAGGCAGT
Source organism: Salvelinus alpinus (assembly GCF_045679555.1). NCBI lineage: Eukaryota > Metazoa > Chordata > Actinopteri > Salmoniformes > Salmonidae > Salvelinus > Salvelinus alpinus. The sequence continues at coordinate 46,958,012 of NC_092101.1, read as the reverse complement.
AGAGTATTCGATACAACACTAGGTGGCAGAAGAGTTTTAGACACAACACTAGGTGGCAGTAGAGGAGTATTCGATACAACATTATATGGCAGTAGAGTATTAGATACAACACTAGGTAGCAGTAGAGGAATATTCGATACAACATTATATGGCAGTAGAGTATTAGATACAACACTATGTGGCAGCAGAGTTTGATACAACACTATACGGCAGTAGAGGAGGATTAGATACAACAGTAGGTGGCAGTAGAGGAGCATTAGATACAACCATAGGTGGCAGTAGAGGAGTATTAGATACAACACTAGGTGGCAGAAGAGTATTAGATACAAAAGTAGGTGGTAGTAGAGTATTAGATACAGCAGTAGAGTATTAGATACAACAGTAGGTGGCAGTAGAGTATTAGATACAACAGTAGGTGCTGTAGAGTATTAGATACAACAGCAGGTGCTGTAGAGTATTAGATACAACACTAGGTGTCAGTAGAGGAGTATTAGATATAACACTATATGTCAGTAGAGTATTATATACAACACTAGCTGGCAGTAGAGTTTTAAACACAACAATAGGTGGCAGTAGAGTATTAGATACAACACTAGGTGGAGGTAGAGTATTAGATACAACACTAGGTGGCAGTAGAGTGTTAGATACAACACTAGGTGGCAGTAGAGGAGTATAAGACACAATCCTAGGTGGCAGTAGAGCATTAGATACAATACTAGGTGGCTGTAGAGCATTAGAAACAGCACTAGGTGGCAGTAGAGTGTTAGATACAACACTAGGTGTTAGTAGAGCAGTATTAGGTACAACACTAGGTGGCAGTAGAGCATTAGAAACAACACTAGGTGGAGGTAGAGTATTAGATACAACACTATGTGGTAGTAGAGTGTTAGATACAACACTAGGTGTTAGTAGAGGAGTATTAGATACAACACTAGGTGGCAGTAGAGCATTAGAAACAACACTAGGTGGCAGTAGAGGAGTATTAGATATAACACTAGGTGGCAGTAGAGGAGTATTAGATACAACACTAGGTGGCAGCAGAGTTTGATACAACACTATACGGCAGTAGAGGAGTATTAGACACAACACTAGGTGGCTGTAGAGGAGTATTAGATACAATACTTGGTGGCAGTAGAGGAGTATTACATACAACACTAGGAGGCAGTAGAGTATTCGATACAACACTAGGTGGCAGAAGAGTATTAGACACAACACTAGGTGGCAGTAGAGGAGTATTCGATACAACATTATATGGCAGTAGAGTATTAGATACAACACTAGGTAGCAGTAGAGGAATATTCAATACAACATTATATGGCAGTAGAGTATTAGATACAACACTATGTGGCAGTAGAGTATTAGATAAAACACTAGGTGGCAGTAGAGTATTAGATACAACACTAGGTGGCAGAAGAGTATTAGATACAACACTATACGTCAGTAGGAGAGTATTATATACAACACTAGGTGGCAGTAGAGTATTAGATACAGCACTAGGTGGCAGTAGAGTAATAGATACAACACTAGGTGGCAGTAGAGTATTAGATACAGCACTAGGTGGCAGTAGAGTATTAGATACAGCACTAGGTGGCAGTAGAGTATTAGATACAACACTAGGTGGCAGTAGAGTATTATATACAACACTAGGTGGCAGTAGAGTATTAGATACAGCACTAGGTGACAGTAGAGTATTATATACAACACCAGGTGGCAGTAGAGTATTAGATACAGCACTAGGTGGCAGTAGAGTATTAGATACAACACTAGGTGGCAGTAGAGTATTAGATACAACACTAGGTGGCAGTAGAGTATTAGATACAACACTAGGTGGCAGTAAAGTATTAGATACAACACTAGGTGGCAGTAGAGTATTAGATACAACACTAGGTGGCAGTAGAGTATTAGATAAAACACTAGGTGGCAGTAGAGTATTAGATACAACACTAGGTGGCAGTAGAGTATTAGATACAACACTAGGTGGCAGTAGAGTATTAGATACAACACTAGGTGGCAGTAGAGTATTAGACACAACACTACGTGAAGTAGAGGAGATTTAGAAACAACAATAGGTGACAGTAGAGTATTAGATACAACACTAGGTGGCAGTAGAGTATTAGATACAACACCAGATGGCAGTAGAGTATTAGATACAACACTAGGTGGCAGTAGAGGAGTATTAGATACAACACTAGGTGGCAGTAGGAGAGTATTAGACACAACACTAGGTGGCAGTAGAGTATTATATACAACACTAGGTGGCAGTAGAGGAGTATTAGATACAACACCAGATGGCAGTAGAGTATTCGATACAACACTATACGGCAGTAGAGTATTAGATACAACACTAGGTGGCAGTAGAGTATTAGACACGACACTAGGTGGAGGGAGAGAAGAATTAGATACAACACTAGGTGGCAGTAGAGGAGTATTAGATACAACACTAGGTTGCAGTAGAGGAGTATTATATACAACACTAGGTGTTAGTAGAGGAGTATTAGATACAACACTAGGTGGCAGTAGAGCATTAGAAACAACACTAGGTGGCAGTAGAGGAGTATTAGATATAACACTAGGTGGCAGTAGAGGAGTATTAGATACAACACTAGGTGGCAGCAGAGTTTGATACAACACTATACGGCAGTAGAGGAGTATTAGACACAACACTTGGTGGCCTCTAGAGGAGTATTAGATACAATACTTGGTGGCAGTAGAGGAGTATTACATACAACACTAGGAGGCAGTAGAGTATTCGATACAACACTAGGTGGCAGAAGAGTATTAGACACAACACTAGGTGGCAGTAGAGGAGTATTCGATACAACATTATATGGCAGTAGAGTATTAGACACAACACTAGGTGGCAGTAGAGGAGTATTCGATACAACATTATATGGCAGTAGAGTATTAGATACAACACTAGGTAGCAGTAGAGGAATATTCGATACAACATTATATGGCAGTAGAGTATTAGATACAACACTATGTGGCAGTAGAGTATTAGATAAAACACTAGGTGGCAGTAGAGTATTAGATACAACACTAGGTGGCAGAAGAGTATTAGATACAACACTATACGTCAGTAGGAGAGTATTATATACAACACTAGGTGGCAGTAGAGTATTAGATACAGCACTAGGTGGCAGTAGAGTATTAGATACAGCACTAGGTGTTAGTAGAGTATTAGATACAGCACTAGGTGGCAGTGGAGTATTAGATACAACACTAGGTGGCAGTAGAGTATTATATACAACACTAGGTGGCAGTAGAGTATTAGATACAGCACTAGGTGACAGTAGAGTATTATATACAACACCAGGTGGCAGTAGAGTATTAGATACAGCACTAGGTGGCAGTAGAGTATTAGATACAACTCTAGGTGGCAGTAGAGTATTAGATACAACACTAGGTGGCAGTAGAGTATTAGATACAACACTAGGTGGCAGTAGAGTATTAGATAAAACACTAGGTGGCAGTAGAGTATTAGATACAACACTAGGTGGCAGTAGAGTATTAGATACAACACGAGGTGGCAGTAGAGTATTAGATACAACACTAGGTGGCAGTAGAGTATTAGACACAACACTACGTGAAGTAGAGGAGATTTAGAAACAACAATAGGTGACAGTAGAGTATTAGATACAACACTAGGTGGCAGTAGAGTATTAGATACAACACCAGATGGCAGTAGAGTATTAGATACAACACTAGGTGGCAGTAGAGTATTAGATACAACACTAGGTGGCAGTAGAGGAGTATTAGATACAACACTAGGTGGCAGTAGGAGAGTATTAGACACAACACTAGGTGGCAGTAGAGTATTATATACAACACTAGGTGGCAGTAGAGGAGTATTAGATACAACACCAGATGGCAGTAGAGTATTCGATACAACACTATACGGCAGTAGAGGAGTATTAGATACAAAACCAGATGGCAGTAGAGTATTAGATACCACACTAGGTGGCAGTAGAGGACTATTAGATACAACACTATGTGGCAGTAGAGAAGTATTATATACAAGACTAGGTGGCAGTAGAGGAGTATTAGATACAACACTAGGTGGCAGTAGAGTATTAGTTACAACACTAGGTGGCAGTAGAGGAGTATAAGACACAATCCTAGGTGGCAGTAGAGCATTAGATACAATACTAGGTGGCTGTAGAGCATTAGAAACAACACTAGGTGGCAGTAGAGGAGTATTAGATACAACACTAGCTGTTAGTAGAGGAGTATTAGATACAACACTAGGTGGCAGTAGAGGAGTATTCGATACAACATTATATGGCAGTAGAGTATTAGATACAACACTATGTGGCAGTAGAGTATTAGATGAAACACTAGGTGGCAGTAGAGTATTAGATACAAACCTAGGTGGCAGTAGAGTATTAGATACAACACTATACGGCAGTAGGAGAGTATTATATACAACACTAGGTGGCAGTAGAGTATTAGATACAGCACTAGGTGGCAGTAGAGTATTAGATACAACACTAGGTGGCAGTAGAGTATTAGATACAACACTAGGTGGCAGTAGAGTATTAGATACAACACTAGGTGGCAGTAGAGTATTAGATACAACACTAGGTGGCAGTAGAGTATTAGATACAACACTAGGTGGCAGTAGAGTATTAGATAAAACACTAGGTGGCAGTAGAGTTTTAGATACAACACTAGGTGGCAGTAGAGTATTAGATACAACACTAGGTGGCAGTAGAGTATTGGATACAACACTAGGTGGCAGTAGAGTATTAGACACAACACTACGTGAAGTAGAGGAGATTTAGAAACAACAATAGGTGACAGTAGAGTATTAGATACAACACTAGGTGGCAGTAGAGTATTAGATACAACACCAGATGTCAGTAGAGTATTAGATACAACACTAGGTGGCAGTAGAGGAGTATTAGATACAACACTAGGTGGCAGTAGGAGAGTATTAGACACAACACTAGGTGGCAGTAGAGTATTATATACAACACTAGGTGGCAGTAGAGGAGTATTAGATACAACACCAGATGGCAGTAGAGTATTCGATACAACACTATACGGCAGTAGAGGAGTATTAGATACAACACCAGATGGCAGTAGAGTATTAGATACAACACTAGGTGGCAGTAGAGGAGTATTAGATACAACACTATGTGGCAGTAGAGAATTGTTATATACAACACTAGGTGGCAGTAGAGGAGTATTAGATACATCACTAGGTGGCAGTAGAGTATTAGTTACAACACTAGGTGGCAGTAGAGGAGTATTAGATACAACACTAGGTGGCAGAAGAGTATTAGACACAACACTAGGTGGCAGTAGAGGAGTATTAGATACAACACTAGGTGGCAGTAGAGTATTAGATACAACACTAGGTGGCAGTAGAGGAGCATGAGATACAAAACAAGGTGGCAGTAGAGGAGTATGAGATACAAAACAAGGTGGCAGCAGAGGAATATTAGATACAACACTAGGTGGCTGTAGAGAAGTGTTTGATACAACACTAGGTGGCAGTAGAGGAGTATTAGATTCAACACTAGTTGGCAGAGAATATTAGATACAAGACTAAGTGGCAGTAGAGAAGTATTAGATACAACACTAGGTGGCAGTAGAGGAATATTAGATACAACACTAGGTGGCAGTAGAGGAGTATTTGATACAACACTAGGTGGCAGTAGAGTATTAGATGCAACACTATACGGCAGTAGAGTATTAGATACAACACTAGGTGGCAGTAGAGGAGTATTACATACAACACTAGGTGGCAGTACAGGAGTATTATATACAACACTAGGTGTTAGTAGAGGAGTATTATATACAACACTAGGTGGCAGTAGAGCATTAGAAACAACACTAGGTGGCAGTAGAGGAGTATTAGATACAACACTAGGTGGCAGCAGAGTTTGATACAACACTATACGGCAGTAGAGGAGTATTAGACACAACACTAGGTGGTTGTAGAGGAGTATTAGATACAATACTTGGTGGCAGTAGAGGATTATTACATACAACACTAGGAGGCAGAAGAGTATTCGATACAACACTAGGTGGCAGAAGAGTATTAGACACAACACTAGGTGGCAGTAGAGGAGTTTTCGATACAACATTATATGGCAGTAGAGTATTAGATACAACACTAGGTGGCAGTAGAGGAGTATGCGATACAACATTATATGGCAGTAGAGTATTAGATACAACATTATGTGGCAGTAGAGTATTAGATAAAACACTAGGTGGCAGTAGAGTATTAGATACAACACTAGGTGGCAGTAGAGTATTAGATACAACACTAGGTGGCAGAAGAGTATTAGATACAACACTATACGGCAGTAGGAGAGTATTATATACAACACTAGGTGGCAGTAGAGTATTAGATACAGCACTAGGTGGCAGTAGAGTATTAGATACAACACTAGGTGGCAGAAGAGTATTAGACACAACACTAGGTGGCAGTAGAGTATTAGATACAACACTAGGTGGCAGTAGAGTATTAGATAAAACACTAGGTGGCAGTAAAGTATTAGATACAACACTAGGTGGCAGTAGAGTATAAGATACAACACTAGGTGGCAGTAGAGTATTAGATACAACACTAGGTGGCAGTAGAGTATTAGATACAACACTAGGTGGCAGTAGAGTATTAGATAAAATACTAGGTGGCATTACAGTATTAGATACAACACTAGGAGGCAGTAGAGTATTAGATACAACACTAGGTGGCAGTAGAGTATTAGATACAACACTAGGTGGCAGTAGAGTATTATACACAGACCTACGTGAAGTAGAGGATATTTAGAAACAACAATAGGTGACAGTAGAGTATTAGATACAACACCAGATGACAGTAGAGTATTAGATACAACACCAGATGGCAGTAGAGTATTAGATACAACACTAGGTGGCAGTAGAGTATTAGATACAACACTAGGTGGCAGTAGAGGAGTATTAGATACAACACTAGGTGGCAGTAGGAGAGTATTAGACACAACACTAGGTGGCAGTAGAGGAGTATTAGATACGACACTAGGTGGCAGTAGAGAAGAATTAGATACAACACTAGGTGGCAGAAGAGTATTATATACAACACTAGGTGGCAGTAGAGGAGTATTAGATACAACACTAGGTGGCAGTAGAGTATTAGTTACAACACTAGGTGGCAGTAGAGGAGTATTAGATATAACACTAGGTGGCAAAAGAGTATTAGACACAACACTAGGTGGCAGTAGAGGAGTATTAGATACAACACTAGGTGGCAGTAGAGTATTAGATACAACACAAGGTGACAGTAGAGGAGTATTAGATACAACACTAGGTGGCAGAAGAGCATTAGATACAACACAAGGTAGCTGTAGAGTATTAGATACAACACTATGTGGCAGTATAGTATTAGATACAACACTAGGTGGTAGTAGAGGAGTATTAGATACAATACTTGGTGGCAGTAGAGTATTAGATACAACACCTTACGGCAGTAGGAGAGTATTAGACACAACACTAGGTGGCAGTAGAGTATTATATACAACACTAGGTGGCAGTAGAGTATTATATACAACACTATACGGCAGTAGGAGAGTATTAGATACAACACTATACCGCGGTAGGAGAGTATTAGACACAACACTAGGTGGCAGTAGAGGAGTATCAGATACAACACTAGGTGGCAGTAGGAGACTATTAGATACAACACTAGGTGGCAGTAGAGGAGTATTAGATACAACACTAGGTGGCAGTAGAGTATTAGATACAACACTAGGTGGCAATAGAGTATTAGATACAACACTAGGTGGCAGTAGAGTATTAGATACAACACTAGGTGGCAGTAGAGTATTAGATACAACACTAGGTGGCAGTAGAGTATTATATACAACACTAGGTGGCAGTAGAGTATTAGATACAACACTAGGTGGCAGTAGAGTATTAGATACAACACTACGTGGCAGTAGAGTGTTAGATAAAACACTAGGTGGCAGTAGAGTATTAGATACAACACTAGGTGGCAGTAGAGTATTAGATACAACACTAGGTGGCAGTAGAGTATTAGATACAACACTAGGTGGCAGTAGAGTATTATATACAACACTAGGTGGCAGTAGAGGAGTATTAGATACAACACTAGGTGGCAGTAGAGTATTAGATAAAACACTAGGTGGCAGTAGAGTATTAGATACAACACTAGGTGGCAGTAGAGGAGTATTAGATACAACACTATGTGGCAGTATAGAAGTATTAGATACAACAGTAGGTGACAGTAGAGAAGAATTAGATACAACACTAGGTGTTAGAAGAGGAGTATTAGATACAACACAAGGTGGCTGTAGAGTTTTAGATGCAACACTAGGTGGCTGTAGAGTATTACATACAACACTATGTGGCATTATAGTATTAGATACAACACTAGGTGGTAGTAGAGAAGTATTAGATACAGCACTAGGTGGCAGTAGAGTATTAGATGCAACACTAGGTGGCTGTAGAGTATTACATACAACACTAGGTGGCAGAAGAAGAGTATTAGATACAACACAAGGTGGCAGCAGAGGAGTATTAGATACAACACTAGGTGGCAGTAGAGTATTAGATACAACACTAGGTGGCAGAAGAGGAGTATTAGAACCAACACTAGGTGGCAGAAGAAGAGTATTAGATACAACACTAGGTGGCAGAAGAGGAGTATTAGAACCAACACTAGGTGACAGTAGAGTATTAGATACAACACTAGGTGGCAGTAGAGTATTAGATACAACACTAGGTGGCAGTAGAGTATTAGATACAACACTAGGTGGCAGTAGAGTATTAGACACAACACTAGGTGGCAGCAGAGGAGTATTAGATACAACACTAGGTGGCAGTAGAGTATTAGATACAACACTAGGTGGCAGTAGAGTATTAGATACAACACTAGGTGGCAGTAGAGTATTAGACACAACACTAGGTGGCAGAAGAGGAGTATTAGATACAACACTAGGTGGCAGTAGAGTATTAGACACAACACTAGGTGGCAGCAGAGGAGTATTAGATACAACACTAGGTGGCAGTAGAGCATTAGAAACAACACTAGGTAGTAGTAGATTATTAGATACAACACTAGGTGGCAGTAGAGAAGTATTAGACACAACACTAGGTGGCAGTAGAGAAATATTAGATACAAAGGTAGGTGGCAGTAGAGGAGTATTAGATACAACACTAGGTGGCAGTAGAGGAGTATTAGGTACAACACTAGGTGGCAGTAGAGGAGTATTAGATACAACACTAGGTGGCAGTAGAGTATTAGATGCAACACTAGGTGGCTGTAGAGTATTAGACACAACACTATACGGCAGTAGAGGAGTATTAGACACAACACTAGGTGGCAGTAGAGGAGTATTAGACACAACACTAGGTGGCAGTAGAGGAGTATTAGATATAACACTAGGTGGCAGTAGAGGAGTATTAGATACAACACTAGGTGGCAGAAAGAGTATTAGCTACAACAGTAGGTGGCAGTAGAGGAGTATTTGATACAACACTAGGTGGCAGTAGAAAATTAGATGCAGCACTAGGTGGCTGTAGATTATTACATACAACACTATGTGGCAGTATAGTATTAGATACAACACTAGGTGGTAGTAGAGGAGTATTAGATACAACACTAGGTGGCAGTAGAGTATTAGATGCAGCACTAGGTGGCTGTAGATTATTACATACAACACTATGTGGCAGTATAGTATTAGATACAACACTAGGTGGTAGTAGAGGAGTATTAGATACAACACTAGGTGGCAGTAGAGTATTAGATACAACACAAGGTGGCAGTAGAGTATTAGACACGACAGTAGGTGGCAGTAGAGGAGTATGAGATACAACACAAGGTGGCAGTAGAGTATTAGACACGACAGTAGGTGGCAGTAGAGGAGTATTAGATACAACACTAGGTGGCTGTAGAGCATTAGAAACAACACTAGGTGGCAGTAGAGGAGTATTATATACAACACTAGGTGGCATTAGAGTATTACATACAACACAATGTGGCAGTAGAGGAGTTTGAGATACAAAACAAGGTGGCAGTAGAGGAGTATTAGACACAACACTAGGTGGCTGTAGAGGAGTATTAGATACAACACTAGGTGGCAGTAGAGGAGTATTACATACAACACAATGTGGCAGTAGAGGAGTATTAAATACTATAGTTTGTGGTAGTAGAGGAGTATTAGATACCACACTAGGTGGCAGTGGAGGAGTATTAAATACTATAGTTTGTGGTAGTAGAGGAGTATTAGATACAACACTAGGTGGCAGTAGAGGAGTATTAAATACTATAGTTCGTGGTAATAGAGGAGTATGAGATACGTCATCATACATTATGTCTCTCTGGGAGGTGCAGTGGTGTGTATCTACCTCTCTCTGTCAGTCAATCTACCACAAATCTAAACTTCTGTTTCAGAAAACACACTGCAGAGAGAGAGAGAGAGAGAGAGAGAGAGAGAGAGAGAGAGAGAGAGAGAGAGAGAGAGAGAGAGAGAGAGAGAGAGAGAGAGAGAGAGAGAGAGAGAGAGAGAGAGAGAGGTCTATCAGAGGACACAAAAGGGTTCACTAGATGGTCACAGAACTAAAGACCAACCCTTTGGACTGGCATGGCTGGATCCTGGTGTCTGGCTAGAACCAATATTCAAACACAGCCCCGGAATACTGGTGACTTCATGGCTTCTCTCCACCCCACCTTGCCAGCCGAACAGACATACAGCTCAGAGGAGAACTTGTTGATTTATTTGCCAGCCAGGCAAGCGGAATGCTGTTACTCAGACTGCTGGTGTAAAGGAAAACGATAGGGTGAAAATACCCATGATGCAGCCAACCTGCCTGGGCTGAATCTGCTGCTACACATGATGTGGCCAACCTGCCTGGGCTGAATCTGCTGCTACACATGATGTGGCCAACCTGCCTGGGCTGAATCTGCTGCTACACATGATGTGGCCAACCTGCCTGGGCTGGAAGCTGCTGCTACACATGATGTGGCCAACCTGCCTGGGCTGAAGCTGCTGCTACACATGATGTGGCCAACCTGCCTGGGCAGAATCTGCTGCTACACATGATGTGGCCAACCTGCCTGGGCTGAAGCTGCTGCTACACATGATGTGGCCAACCTGCCTGGGCTGAATCTGCTGCTACACATGATGTGGCCAACCTGCCTGGGCTGAAGCTGCTGCTTCACATGATGTGGCCAACCTGCCTGGACTGGAAGCTGCTGCAACACATCTGAACAGTGCCTGGGCTGGAAGCTGCTGCAACACGTCTGAATAGTGCCTGGGCTGGAAGCTGCTGCAACACGTCTGAATAGTGCCTGGGCTGGAAGCTGCTGCAACACATCTGAACAGTGCCTGGGCTGGAAGCTGCTGCAACACATCTGAACAGTGCCTGGGCTGGAAGCTGCTGCAACACGTCTGAATAGTGCCTGGGCTGGAAGCTGCTGCAACACATCTGAACAGTGCCTGGGCTGGAAGCTGCTGCAACACATCTGAACAGTGCCTGGGCTGGAAGCTGCTGCAACACATCTGTACAGTGCCTGGGCTGGAAGCTGCTGCAACACGTCTGAATAGTGCCTGAATGGAACATACACCTTTAATAGAGTGATATGCAGTGAGTAAGTCATGCACGACACATATGACAGAAAAGCCGTGTGTGTGTGTGTGTGTGTGTGTGTGTGTGTGTGTGTGTGTGTGTGTGTGTGTGTGTGTGTGTGTGTGTGTGTGTGTGTGTGTGTGTGTGTGTGTGTGTGTGTGTGTGTGTGTGTGTGTGTGTGAGAGAGTGTGGTTGTGTGTGTGTGTGTTTGTTTGTGGTTTTGTGTGTGTGTGTGTGTGGTTTTGTGTGTGTGTTTGTTTGTGGTTTTGTGTGTGTGTGTGTTTGTTTGTGGTTTTGTGTGTGTGTGTGTGTGGTTGTGTGTGTGTGGTTGTGTGTGTGCTGTTGTGTGTGTGTGTGTGTGTGTGTGTGCGCGTACATGCATGTGTAACCGTGTGTTTGCGATTAGATGTTGGTGTAGGCTTAATCATGAATTATGGTAAATGGTTTACATTCTACTTGTGTATGTAATTTGGGGTTACTGAGGTGGGGAACTTTTAGAGTGTGCAATTTTAGTTTTGGAGTAACTACACTGATGTGTAGTTACAAACATATCTTGGTGAGGGTAGCATTGTAAGGTTATTTTTATTGTCTGCTAACGAGGAAAGCAATGGGGGATCTGGATTGAAATATGTTTGCGCTCATTTGCACAAAATCTCACTCTCGCTCTAGCTACAGTATCACCGTGACAAAGCTGTAGTGTAGTGAGACCATTACCTTTAGCCTCACACTGAACTAGTTGACTCTTTTCTTTAGCTCTCTTTAGCTGACCTGAGTTAAAATACCTCCTGATAAGCTGTAGACCATAATATTTACCAAGTGAGAATTTCATCTATATTTTTCGTAGCTGCATATTTACCGCCACCACCCTTTACCAGCTGTATAGGGCCATACGCCAACAAGAAAATGCTCTTCCAGTGGCAGCGCTCCTAGTGGCCGGTGATTGTATTGCAGGAAAACTGAAATCCATTTTTATCTCATATCTACCAGCTTGTCATCCAGCCCAGCCTCACATTCAATTCGCGCATATATGTACAAAATGTATTTCAGCAGATTTCGTGCGTTTTTGTGCATTTTTGGGGTGTTTTGGGGTGGTTCAATTCGTTTGAAAATACACAAATTTCTGTGCTACTTAATTTGTGCGAAAATACACGAATTTCTGTGCTACTTAATTCGTGCGAAAAGACACGAATTTAACCAGTAGGCGACACAAGCCGTTGCAACAACCATAGACGCGATCGCCTGTATTTATTTATTTTACGTTATGAATATATAGATATTTTGTCTTTTTTTTAACCATATAACCATAAGAGGTTATATATATATTGTCTTTATTTAATCCCTATTAAAACATTGTGGTTTTATGCCTATATGTACTGTTTTCGATTTTTCTGAACAGACTTTTCAGTATAGAATGAATGTAAGCAATGCATGATGGTTAATGGTGTTTTATTCGGTTGTAGTTCCATGTATTTCTTAAAAAATAAACGTGTAAACCATTTTTATTGAACAGAATGTAACTGAAAATACAATGGGAGCCTTGCCATTGTCCATCAATAACAAAACATTTTTTTTTCGTATAACATTTGGGGAAACGTATGCAGTCATTGTAGTCTTACATTTTGTTGGCCAACCAAAATTACCAAAACGTTAACCCGTAATAAGGCTAGGGTGGCTGAGTGTAAATACATGGCTCTGAGTGTAAGCACCTTTTCACTAGAAACGTTCTTGTGTTCAAATTACCGTCAGTGCGAAATAGCTAGAAAGCTTTCGTATTTCCACTTGGCTACACCTACGGTTACGATAACGATAAATCAAGTGCAATACCTGCGTCGACCTGTGTCGAGCAGCAAAACACCGGAAAGCTTCTAGCCTACCGGAAAGTTACAAGAAGAACAAGAATAGTTACCTCATCCGGTCATGTGACACTCTGGATGCCCCCTAAAAGCAATTTCAACCGTTTTGAAAAATGACGCCTGGTAACCCCAAAAAAATACCAGGTGCACGAAAAGTTTGGACTTAGAATATTTTTTGAAAACCTCCATAAATCACTCAGGCCATTGACTCGAGAAGAAAAAACATAAAATATTTTCCAGAAGAAAAAACAGAATATTTTTTGAAAACCTCCATAAATCACTCAGGCCAGCACCCATTGATTTGGGGCGGTAGTATAGCGCTCCCAGAGCGGGTATGGAAGTCTGGATCCCCCCTAAAAGCATTTAAGGCTCTGTGTGTCTTTAAGCACCATACTTTTTCACTCCGTCCTTGCTGTGTGTGTGTGTGTGTGTGTGTGTGTGTGTGTGTGTGTGTGTGTGTGTGTGTGTGTGTGTGTGTGTGTGTGTGTGTGTGTGTGTGTGTGTGTGTGTGTGTGTGTGTGTGTGTGTGTGTGTGTGTGAGAGAGAGAGCTTTTCTTTTACATCTGTTTAGCGAAATTACTGATTTACAGTTCATGAGGGTTGACCGATTCACACATTTAAAGTTTTGGAAAGATCTGACCTTTTTAAACCTTCGAAACAGCACCTATGACCCCATTTTAAGGCACTTCCGGTTGGCACAGGAAGCTATAAGTAAACACATATCCTGATCGGGGTATGCTTTTACAGAATCCTGAGTTTTAAGTCTATACGTTAAGAACTGACTGATTTACACAGGGTTGAATGCACTATATATCAAACTGCTGGTTGGGTATGGCAAAACACTTTTAGGGTGATTTAACCACTTCCGGTTGCTCCAGGAAGCTTAGAATCGACACAGGTAGACCTCATAGTGGCTTGATGGATTGTCATTGAAGACAGGTTCATAAGACATTCATAACCCACATAGGCTTCAGGTTGAATTTAGGGGTGCAGGCAATGTGTTCCTATGGGGTGAGATGTCATTGTAAACTGTTTGATGTAAACACCTTCTTTTAACTGTTAAGGGTTAATGCCACACGGTCAAGGTTAGGCTTGCACAGAGACCTTAGGAACGTTCCTGAGGTCAAATTGTGCTTCTAAACCTTAACAGTTCTCTCTCTGTCTCCCAAAAGCAAAAGACTTGAAATGTAGGTCAAGGGTCATCTTCTTGTCACTGTCGCTGCGCTCAGACCGAGCAAGCTACGGTCAAGCGGGGCATCTCGTTGAACTCGGCACGGCTATGGTGATGTCATTTTTAGTGGTGATTTCAGAATGCTATTTTGGTGGTTTTTCACTGTTGAAACATATTGCAAATGCACAAAAGTCAACTAGCAAGTCAGTGTCCATCAGCCAATTAGATATTTTCAGACACCAAACTGATACCATCTGACTCCAAACTCACTTTTTCCAACTCGTTTAGAAGCCAACTATCACATATTTCAGAGCAGGCCCAAAATTCACAGCGCCTTCCATTTAAACCATAATAAAACAAATAATAGGTAGTTATGTTCTAGCTGCGGGTCCAGTTTTCACATTATTTTTAGCCCTATGTGAGGCGACCTCGAATCCCAAGTTTCGGCTCGATAGGTCATTCGGTGCCCGAGCAAAACCTTAATTGGTGCTGAAATTCCACTTTTTTCCATGCCTTGCTACGGGGTCCTTGAATGAGCTATCGGACAGAAATGTCGGGGTCCGTCTCTATGGCCCGAGCCGGTTTCAATGCACCTAGTCGTGCAACTCTGGGACTTTTCTAAATGTCACCATTTTGTAATGCTCAAAATGAATTGAAGTCAATGCAAATGCACCGAGGCTTTTTATCGGTCCGAGAACCTTCTAGAGCCACATAACTCACCGTGCTTAATCGACCTGAGCTCTAGAACAGGTTTGTAAAGTTTCAGAACTCTAGATCTGACGGTTCTTTAAAAGTTCAAACAAAAGTAACTATTGCAGGCACTGTCTGCCTCTAAGCCCCTCAGTGTGTCACTCCATCCTTTCTGTGTGGGTGTGTAAATTTTTCCTTGAAATCTGATGGGATGAATGACTGATTTACAGTTCATGAGGGTTTCCTATTCACATATATTAAGTTTTGGAAAGATTTGACTTTTTTAACCCTTCGAAACAGCCCTTTTGACACCAATTATGGCACTTCCGGTTGGCACAGGAAGCTGAAAGTAAACACATATCCTCATTGGAGTGGGCTTTTACAGAATCCTGAGTTTTAAGTCTATACGTTAAGAACTCACTGATTTACATAGGGTTGAATGCACTATTTCTCTCAAACTGCAGGTTGGGTATGGCAAACACTTTTAGGGTGATTTAACCACTTCCGGTTGCTCCAGGAAGCTTAGAATCGACACAGGTAGACCTCATAGTGGCCTGATGGATTGTCATCGAAGACAGGTTCATAAGGCATTATTAACCCACATAGGCTTCAGGTTGAATTTAGGGGAGCAGGCATGTCTCCTATGGGGAGACATGTCATTGTAAACTGTTTGATGTAAACACCTTCTTTTAACTATTAAGGGTTAATGCCACACGGTCAATGTTAGGCTTGCACAGATCGGGAGGACCTTAGGAACGTTCCTGAGGTCAAATTGTGCTTCTAACCTTAACGGTTCTCTCTCTGTCTCCCAAAAGCAAAAGAATATGAAATTGAGGTCAAAGGGTTATTTGGGTCCTTCTTCTTGTCCCTGTCGCTGCACTCAGACCGAGCTAGCTACGGTCAAGCGGGGCATCTCGTTGAACTCGGCACGGCCTGGAGATAATGGCAATGCCATTGCAGGCTTTGTGTGTCTTTAACCTGTTGGGGATGGGGGCGCTGTTTAGACTATTTATGCTAACTTGGCTAATTTTTGAAACGGCTTCCCACAAAATCCTTGATCGTACAATATGCATATTATTATTATTATTGGATAGAAAACAGTCTATAGTTTCTATAGGAGTTGAAATTTTGTCTCTAAGTGGAACAGAGCCCATTCTACAGCAATTTCCCTGACATGGAGTCAGATTTGAGAAATGTTGGCCACTCTTCTGAAGTCAGTTAAAAGGGCACTGTCATTGCTATGACTATACGGACACTTCTTACGTCTTCCCCTGGATGCCTTTACGTGATGACGATTCCAATGGGGTCGATTGCGCGTTCACAGGCCCTATAAATAAAAAAACCCTGTAGCTAGCAAGTCTTTCCTTGCTGCGTAACGCGCGTGCTGGACACCGACCCGCTCCTGTTCCAAGCGTTAGTTTAGCCTGTTATATTTCTCCGGTCATCTTTTCACTCGTTATAGGAGTTAAAAACATCATAAGGTAGTTAATTTAAAGCGTTTTATAGCAATTTATATCCGTTTAGTGCGATTTTGGGACATTTATTTTTGCAACGATGTGAAAAGTTGGGCACGCTTTTCAGTTCATCCCGAACGCAGTTGACATTTCCACATGGCAAGAGGACAGCTTTCCACCAAAAGACGATTTCTCCCAAGAAAGGATCCTTTGCCCAAGATACTGATGGAAGAACAGCTCAAGGTAGGACATTTTTATTATGATAAATCGTGTTTCTGTCGAAACATTTTAGTGGCTTAGGACGCCATGTTTTTTGACGTAGCTTCGCTTGGCGCAAACTGTATTGAAAAGTAAGGATAAATTAAAAAATGTAATAACGCAATTGTATTAAGAATTAAATTGTCTATCAATCCCTGTCCACCCTATATTTTTTAGTCACGTTTATGAGTATTTATGTATAAGAGTAGATCACTGTCTAAGTGGCGCACAGACTTTTTCTGACCAGCTGAGCTACATTCCACATTGTCTAACCATGATTTTGGTGGCTAAATATAAACATTTTCGATCAAACTCTATATGGATTGTGTAATATGATGTTACAGGAGTGTCATCTGAAGAATTCTGAGAAGGTTAGTGAAAAAATTAATATATTTTGGCGATGTTTACTTTTATCGCTCACTTTGGCTAGAATCAATGCTGGGCTGCTATGTGCTATGTGCTATGCTAATATAACGATTTATTGTGTTTTCGCTGTAAGACACTTAGAAAATCTGAAATATTGTCTGTATTCACAGGATCTGTGTCTTTCGATTCGTGTATGCTGTGTATTTTTACGAAATGTTTGATGATTAGTAAGTAGGTAAACACGTTGCTCTAAGTAGTTTTTCTATTCCATTTGTGACGGTGGGTGCAGTTGTAACCTATGCCATCTACCTGAAATATGCACTTTTTTCTAACAAAACCTATCCCATACCATAAATATGTTATCAGACTGTCATCTGATGAGTTTTTTTATTGGTTAGGGGCTATAAATATCTTAGTTTAGCCGAATTGGTGATAGCTACTGGTGTTGGTGGACAAATAAAAGATGGTGGATTATGCTAATGTGTTTTTAGGTAATAGATGTACATCTTTACATATTGTGTCTTCCCTGTAAAACATTTAAAAAATCGGACATGTTGACTGGATTCACAAGATCTGTGTCTTTCATTAGCTGTATTGGACTTTAATGTGTGAAAGTTAAATATTTAAAAAAAATATTTTTTTTGAATTTCGCGGCACTGGTTTTTCAGTGGGGGTGGGGGGGGAGTGCCGCTAGCGCCACTCTCATCCTAGACAGGTTTTAAGCACCATACTTTTTCACTCCATCCTTTTATCCCCTTTTCTTCGTGGTATCCAATCGCTAGTAATAACTATCTTGTCTCATCGCTACAACTCCCGTATGGGCTCAGGAGAGACGAAGGTCGAAAGCCACGCGTCCTCCGAAGCACAACCCAACCAAGCCGCACTGCTTCTTAACACAGCGCGCCTCCAACCCGGAAGCCAGCCGCACCAATGTGTCGGAGGAAACACCGTGCACATGGCCCCCTTGGCTAGCGCGCACTGCCCCCGGCCCGCCACAAAAGTCGCTGGAGCGCGATGAGACAAGGATATCCCTACCGGCCAAACCCTCCCTAACCCGGACGACGCTAGGCCAACGGACCTCCCGGTCGCGGCCGGCTGCGGCAGAGCCTGGGCGCAAACCCAGAGACTCTGGTGGCGCAGCTAGCACTGCGATGCAGTGCCCTAGACCACTGCGCCACCCGGGAGGCAGATCTGACCTTTTTAACCCTTCGAAACTGACCCTATGGCACCATTTGAAGGTACTTCCGGTTGACATAGGAAGCTGAAAGTGAACACATATCCTCCTTGGGGTAGGCTCTTATATAATGTTGAGGTTTAAGTCTTTATGTTAAGAACTGACTTATTTACAGAGGGTTAAATGAGTGTGTGTTATTTCATAAAATCACATAAAATCACAGAATTCTGGCAGAGCTTCGAGACCCACTTAAAAAATGTTCGTCTGAACACACTGCAACTGGATCTGTAATTTTTTTTTTGTTTAACTCCTTTTTGTGAACATGACCAATTTGTCAATGTACGATTTCTCTTAAATTACGATAGATAAATGGCTGGTTCTTTTTTTCCTGACACCGTATGCTTATGTACTTTGACGTGAAGCGGTCAAATTAGCACCCTACGTTTTTGACCTTTAATCCCAGAAAAATGGCCATAACTCAAAAAGCGTTGTTGAGGCCTCGACGCCATCTTGTTCGGGGCCAACTGTCCATTACGTCTTCGAAATATTTTCCGTTTAGGAGAAAAGGCCACATGCATTTGCAATGTGCTTGTGCATTTGCAATATTATTTATTTTCCCTCTGGTGGGAATTTCCGAGACTGCGGAAAAATGACCAAAATTTGTTATTTTTATAAAACGGAAACCGAACGTCCGAGAGATTTAGTTTGATGACTTCCTGAAAGATCTCTCCCCCGCGCACGGCCCGACGCCGTCCACGAATTTTAGAAACGTTGCAGGACGTCTAGTAAGGGACCTTACATTTGCAAGTGGCGTTTCTCACTAACCATATGGCGAGTGCTAAAATGTTCCCTTAAGGTATGGAAAGGCCTTGGAAAGGCCATAAGTGTAAGCCAACATAATTCATTATTTTACATTAACATGTAATACATGCATTATGAAGAAAATGGTGTAATTTAGGCTCCACGAAATATGAAATGGGTTATGAAGAAAATCGTGTATGGTTGCCTACATGACAAAAAGGCGTTCTGATTACAAGTGCACCAGTATCCAAAGTATTAAGCGAAATCAAGCACAGAAAACAGCATTGGCATTAATAAAACAATATTTCCCACGAATTAAGTCGCACTTAAATGTGCGTCTTTTCTCAAAAATTCTGTTCAGCAAGTCTAAAACAGTACATATAGGCATACAACGACACATTTTAAAACATGGTTAAACAAAGACAACATTTCTGTATATTCATGACGTTGAATTAGCCATTAAGAAGAACAAAAATGAAAGACAAATTATCGCGTCTACATGGTTGTTGCAACGGCTTGTGTCGCCTACTGGTTAAATTCGTGTCTTTTCGCACAAATTAAGTAGCACAGAAATTCGTGTATTTTCAAACGAATTGAACCACCCCAAAACACCCCAAAAATGCACAAAAACGCACGAAATCTGCTGAAATACATTTTGTACATATATGCGCGAATTGAATGTGAGACTGTGTTGTGTCATCTGTGCAACGAGAGGGAAAATAAATCTAGATCACCTTTACTCCACACACAGTGGAGCATACAAAGATCACCCTCCATTTGGTCAATCTGACCATAACTCTATCCTCCTGATTCCCGCTTACAAGAAAAAACTCAAACAGGAAGTACCAGTGACACGCTCAATTCAGAAGTTGTCCGACGAAGCGGATGCTAAGCTACAGGACAGTTTTGCTGGCACAGACTGGAATATGTTCTGGGATTCATCCGATGGCATTGAGGAGTTTACCACATCAGTCACTGGCTTCATTAATAAGTACATTGACAATGTAGTCCCCACAGTGACCGTGCGTACATATCCCAACCAGAAGCCATGGATTACAGGCAACATCGCACTAAGCTAAAGGCCACTATACCCTCCGACAAACCATCAAACAGGCAAAGCATCAATACAGGACTAAGATCAAATCCTACTACATCGGCTCTGATGCTCCTCGGACGTGGCAAGGCTTACAAACTATCACGGACTACAAAGGGAAACCCAGCCACGAGCTGCCCAATGACACGAGTCTACCAGACAAGCTAAATTACTTATATTTTCGCTTTGAGACAAGCAACAATGAACCATGCGTGAGAGCACCAGCTGTTCCGGATGTGTGATCATGCTCTCGGTAGCCGATGTGAGTCTGACTTTTTAAATAGGTTAACATTCACAAGGTCGCAGTGCCAGACAGATTACCAGGACCCGTACTCAGAGCACGCGCTGACCAACTGGCAAGTGTCTTTACTTACATTGTCAACCTCTACCTGACCCGGGTTGTACTACCAACTTCAAGCAGACCACCGTACCCAAGAGCGCCAAGGTAACCTAAATGACTATCGCCCCATAGCACTCACATCTATAGCCATAAAAAAAATTGAAAGGCTGGTCATGGCTCACATCAACACCATTATCCCACCACAGTGCCCTAGAAGTTCATCACTACGCAAAGGTCCCTGGGACTGAACACCTCCCTCTGCAACTGGATCCTGGACTTCCTGACAGGCCGCCACCAGGTGGTATGGGTAGGCAACAACAAATCCTCCAAACTGACCCTCAAAACAGGGGCTCCTCAGGGGTGCGTGCTTAGTCCCCTCCTGTACTTCCTCTTCACCCACAACTGCGTGGCCACGCACGACTCCAACACCATCATGAAGTTTGCCGACGACATGACGGTGGTAGGCCTGATCACCAACGACGATGAGACAGCCTAAAGGGAGGAGGTCAGAGACTTAGCAGTTTGGTGCCAGGACAACAACCTATCCCTCAATGTTAACAAGACAAAGGAGCTGATCATGGACTACAGGAAACAGAGGGCCGAGCATGTCCCCATTCACTTCAACAAGGCTGTAGTGGAGCAGGTCGAAAGCTTCACGTTCCTCCGTGTCCACATCACTAAGGATCTATCATTGTCCAAACACACCAACACAGTAAGCTGAAAAGATTTGGCATGGGCCCTCAGATCCTCAAAAGGTTCTACACCAACACCATCGAGAGCATCTTGACTGGCTGCATCACCTCTTGGTAACTGCTTGACATCCGACCCCAGGGTGCTACAGAGGGTAGTGCATATGGCCCAGTACATCACTGAGGTCAAGCTCCCTGATATCTATGAACTCCATACCAGGCGGTGTCAGAGGAAGTCCCCCAAAAAATTGTCAAAGACTCCAGCCACCCAAGCCACAGAGTATTCTCTCTGCTACCGCACGGCAAGCGGTACCGATGCACCAAGTCTGGAACCAACAGTACCTTGAACAGCTTCTACCCCCAATCCTTAGGACTTCTAAACAACACTTCTAAATTGCTAATCAAATGGCTTCTCGGGCTACCTGCATTGACCCTTTTTTTGCACTTACAACTCTATGCACTCACACTGGACTCTACCCATACACTCACACATACTTACACGGACACCCCAACGTACACACACACGGTCTTGTACAGCTAACCCTGTGGAGACACACAAGACTCACACAGACAGACTCATGCATGCATGAACAAACAAACATAGGTACACACACGTATGTGACTAACTGGATTTGAACCTGTTTTCACATTACAATACAGTGTTAACTCACTGAGCTAAAGCCTGGTCTAAAGCCTGGTTTAAAGCCTGGTTCAAAGCCTGAGCTAAAGCCTGAGCTAAAGCCTGGTTTAAAGCCTGAGCTAAAGCCTGGTTTAAAGCCTGGTCCAAAGCCTGAGCTAAAACCTAGTTTAAAGCCTGGTCCAAAGCCTGAGCTAAAGCCTGGTCTAAAGCCTGGTTTAAAGCCTGAGCTAAAGACTGGTTTAAAGCCTGAGCTAAAGTGTGGTTTAAAGCCTGGGCCTAAAGCCTGGTCTAAAGCCTGGTTTAAAGCCTGGTTTAAAGCCTGGTCTAAAGCCTGAGCTAAAGCCTGGTCTAAAGCCTGGTCTAAAGCCTGGTTTAAAGCCTGGTCTAAAGCCTGAGCTAAAGCCTGGTTTAAAGCCTGGTTTAAAGCCTGGTTTAAAGCCCGATCCAAAGCCAGAGCTAAAGCCTGGTCTAAAGCCTGGTTTAAAACCTGAGCTAAAGTGTGGTTTAAAGCCTGAGCTAAATTGTGGTTTAAAGCCTGGTTTAAAGCCTGATTTAAAGCCTGGTCTAAAGCCTGGTTTAAAGCCTGGCCTAAAGCCTGGTCTAAATGCTGGTTTAAAGCCTGGTTTAAAGCCTGAGCCTAAAGCCTGAGCTAAAACCTAGTTTAAAGCCTGGTCCAAAGCCTGAGCTAAAGCCTGGTCTAAAGACTGGTTTAAAGCCTGAGCTAAAGTGTGGTTTAAAGCCTGGTCCAAAGCCTGAGCTAAAACCTGGTCTAAAGCCTGGTTTAAAGCCTGAGCTAAAGACTGGTTTAAAGCCTGAGCTAAAGTGTGGTTTAAAGCCTGGTCCAAAGCCTGAGCTAAAGCCTGGTCTAAAGCCTGGTTTAAAGCCTGAGCTAAAGACTGGTTTAAAGCCTGAGCTACAGTGTGGTTTAAAGCCTAGGCCTAGTTTAAAGCCTGGTTTAAAGCCTGGCCTAAAGCCTGGTCTAAATGCTAGTTTAAAGCCTGGTTTAAAGCCTGAGCCTAAAGCCTGAGCTAAAACCTAGTTTAAAGCCTGAGCTAAAGACTGGTTTAAAGCCTGAGCTAAAGCCTGGTTTAAAGCCTGGTTTAAAGCCTGGTCTAAAGCCTGAGCTAAAGCCTGGTCTAAAGCCTGGTTTAAAGCCTGGTCTAAAGCCTGAGCTAAAGCCTGGTTTAAAGCCTGGTTTAAAGCCTGGTCTAAAGCCTGGTTTAAAGCCTGGTTTAAAGCCTGGTCTAAAGCCTGAGCTAAAGCCTGGTCTAAAGCCTGGTCTAAAGCCTGGTTTAAAGCCTGGTCTAAAGCCTGAGCTAAAGCCTGGTTTAAAGCCTGGTTTAAAGCCTGTTTTAAAGCCCGATCCAAAGCCAGAGCTAAAGCCTGGTCTAAAGCCTGGTTTAAAACCTGAGCTAAAGTGTGGTTTAAAGCCTGAGCTAAATTGTGGTTTAAAGCCTGGTTTAAAGCCTGATTTAAAGCCTGGTCTAAAGCCTGGTTTAAAGCCTGGCCTAAAGCCTGGTCTAAATGCTGGTTTAAAGCCTGGTTTAAAGCCTGAGCCTAAAGCCTGAGCTAAAACCTAGTTTAAAGCCTGGTCCAAAGCCTGAGCTAAAGCCTGGTCTAAAGACTGGTTTAAAGCCTGAGCTAAAGTGTGGTTTAAAGCCTGGTCCAAAGCCTGAGCTAAAACCTGGTCTAAAGCCTGGTTTAAAGCCTGAGCTAAAGACTGGTTTAAAGCCTGAGCTAAAGTGTGGTTTAAAGCCTGGTCCAAAGCCTGAGCTAAAGCCTGGTCTAAAGCCTGGTTTAAAGCCTGAGCTAAAGACTGGTTTAAAGCCTGAGCTACAGTGTGGTTTAAAGCCTGGGCCTAGTTTAAAGCCTGGTTTAAAGCCTGGCCTAAAGCCTGGTCTAAATGCTAGTTTAAAGCCTGGTTTAAAGCCTGAGCCTAAAGCCTGAGCTAAAACCTAGTTTAAAGCCTGGTCCAAAGCCTGAGCTAAAGCCTGGTCTAAAGCCTGGTTTAAAGCCTGAGCTAAAGACTGGTTTAAAGCCTGAGCTAAAGCCTGGTTTAAAGCCTGGTTTAAAGCCTGGTCTAAAGCCTGAGCTAAAGCCTGGTCTAAAGCCTGGTCTAAAGCCTGGTCTAAAGCCTGGTTTAAAGCCTGGTCTAAAGCCTGAGCTAAAGCCTGGTTTAAAGCCTGGTTTAAAGCCTGGTTTAAAGCCCGATCCAAAGCCAGAGCTAAAGCCTGGTCTAAAGCCTGGTTTAAAACCTGAGCTAAAGTGTGGTTTAAAGCCTGAGCTAAATTGTGGTTTAAAGCCTGGTTTAAAGCCTGGTTTAAAGCCTGGTCTAAAGCCTGGTTTAAAGCCTGGCCTAAAGCCTGGTCTAAATGCTGGTTTAAAGCCTGGTTTAAAGCCTGAGCCTAAAGCCTGGTTTAAAGCTTGAGCTAAAGACTGGTTTAAAGCCTGAGCTAAAGTGTGGTTTAAAGTCTAGGCTTAAAGCCTGGTCTAAAGCCTGGTCTAAAGCCTGGTTTAAAGCCTGGTTTAAAGCCTGGTTTAAAGCCTGGTCTAAAGCCTGGTTTAAAGCCTGGTCTAAAGCCTGAGCTAAAGCCTGGTCTAGAGCCTGAGCTAAAGCCTGAGCTAAAGCCTGGCTTAAAGCCTGGTTTATAGCCTGGTCTAAAGCTTGGTCTAGTTTCCCTCAGACCAGGAAAACCACATACACGCACGCAAGCATGCACACACACACACACATTGTAAACAGTAAACATGTAACATGTAAACATATCCACAGGAAGCAGCAGAAGATGACTTTAATTGAGACTACATAAGCTGTGAGCTCCGGTGTCCTAGTCTCCTTCTGACATCATGGAAACAATCAACACCAGCCTCCTTGCTTCGTCTGACCAAGCAGACCCATCCTGTTTCCTCTAATGAAAAGCCTTTTAGAACCTCAGCTCTAGGTCACTTCCTGCCTTTTGTTCCAAAGGGGCGCAGCGGTCTAAGGTGCTGCATCTCAGTGCTTGAAGCGTCACTACAGACTCCCTGGTTCGATTCCAGGCTGTATCACAACCGGCCGTGATTGGGAGTCCCATAGGGCGGCGCACAATCGTCCGGGTTTGGCCAGTGTAAGCCGTCATTGTAAATAAGAATTTGTTCTTAAACGACATGCATAGTTAAATAAAGGTTAAATTAAAAACAACAAAAAAATGCTTACTGTTCATCCAACGACCAAATACTGTGTAACAAAACAGAACTATCATACAAAAACAAACAAGCAAACAAACATAGAGGTTCCATAGAGGTAACATAGAGGTAACATAGAGGTACCATAGAGGTACCATATAGATACCATAGAGGTAACATAGAGGTACCATACTCGCAGGTATTACATTGAAATGTATCATTTACATCATGTAATTGTAATAACTACAACACAATGTGTAAGAAAACATCTATAACACCCACATAGAGACAATATGGTATTAAGTGACAGCAAATCAAAACAAGTGAAATTAAGTTAGTTTATAAAAAGAGGGGGGCCATTGAGGAGGACAGCCAAAGAGGAGGGGAGCAAAGAGGAGGAGGAGCAAAGAGGAGGAGGAGCAAAGAGGAGGGGGAGCAAAGAGGAGGAGGAGCAAAGAGGAGGAGGAGCAAAGAGGAGGAGGAGCAAAGAGGAGGAGGAGCAAAGAGGAGGGGGAGCAAAGAGTAGGGGGAGCAAAGAGGAGGAGGAGCAAAGAGGAGGAGGAGCAAAGAGGAGGGGGAGAAGGCACATCTGCTGGTGCTCCACCAGACTGGAGGAGAAAACACACCATCTGGGAGAGGGAGGGAGGGACAGAGGGAGGGAGGTAAAGAGGGAGGGAGGGAGACCATTTGGCACTTGAACCTGGATTGAGGGAGGGAAGGAGGGGGACATTTTAGGATTTTGGATCTGAGCCAGGTAAGGTTAGGGTTAGGGTTAGGGTTAGGGTTAGGGTTAGGGGAGGTAGGTAGGTAGGGTTAGGGTTAGGGTTAGGGTTAGGGTTAGGGTTAGGGTTAGGGATAGGGTTAGGGTTAGGGTTAGGGTTAGGGTTAGGGTTAGGGTTAGGGTTAGGGTTAGGGTTAGGGTTAGGGTTAGGGTTAGGGTTAGAGTTAGGGTTAGGGTTAGGGTTAGGGTTAGGGTTAGGGTTAGGGTTAGGGTTAGGGTTAGGGAAGGTAGGTAAGTAGGGTTAGGGTTAGGGAAGGTAAGTAGGGTTAGGGAAGGTAAGTAGGGTTAGGGAAAGTAAGTAGGGTTAGGGTTAGGGAAGGTAGGTAGGGGTAGGGTTAGGGTTAGGGGTAGGGTTAGGGTTAGGGTTAGGGTTAGGGTTAGGGTTAGGGTTAGGGTTAGGGTTAGGGTTAGGGTTAGGGTTAGGGTTAGGGTTAGGGTTAGGGTTAGGGTTAGGGTTAGGGTTAGGGTTAGGGAAGGTAGGTAAGTAGGGTTAGGGTTAGGGAAGGTAAGTAGGGTTAGGGAAGGTAAGTAGGGTTAGGGAAAGTAAGTAGGGTTAGGGTTAGGGAAGGTAGGTAGGTAGGTAGGGTTAGGGTTAGGGAAGGTAAGTAGGGTTAGGGTTAGGGTTAGGGAAGGTAGGTAGGTAGGGTTAGGGAAGATAAGTAGGGTTAGGGTTAGGGTTAGGGAAGGTAAGTAGGGTTAGGGTTAGGGAAGGTAAGTAGGGTTAGGGTTAGGGTTAGGGTTAGGGTTAGGGAAGGTAGGTAGGGTTAGGGTTAGGGAAGGTAAGTAGGGTTAGGGTTAGGGAAGGTAAGTAGGGTTAGGGTTAGGGTTAGGGAAGGTAAGTAGGGTTAGGGTTAGGGTTAGGGAAGGTAAGTAGGGTTAGGGTTAGGGAAGGTAAGTAGGGTTAGGGAAGGTAAGTAGGGTTAGGGAAGGTAAGTAGGGTTAGGGTTAGGGTTAGGGAAGGTAAGTAGGGTTAGGGTTAGGGAAGGTAAGTAGGGTTAGGGTTAGGGAAGGTTAAGTCGGGTTAGGGTTAGGGTTGTGGGGAATGGAGGGAGGGAAGATTGGGAGAGAGGGAGGGAGAGACAGAGGGAGAGAGGAATAACAGCAGCAAGATTTGTGACTTGTTGCCACAAGAAAAGAGCAACCAGTGAAGAACAAACACCATTGTAAACGCAACCCATATTTATGTTTATTTATTTTCCCTTTTGTACTTTAACTATTTGCACATCGTTACAACACTGTATATAGACAAATGTCTTTATTATTTTGGAACTTTTGTGAGTGTAATGTTTACTGAGCCTTTTTTTACTGTTTATTTAACTTTTGTTGCTTTGGCAATGTAAACATATGTTTCCCATGCAAATAAAGCCCTTTGAATATAATTGAATTGAATTGCGAGGGTTGGAGAGAGAAGGGAGGGAGGGAGAGAGAGAGACCATTTGGCACTTGGATCCCCTCATTGTCATCAGTGCCACCCTGGGGGCTCCAGCCCACACCTGGCACCCCCTCTCTTCTCATCCCTCCCACCCTGCTGGCACCCCCTCTCCTCTCCCCCTCTCTCATCCCTCCCACCCTGCTGGCCCCCCTCTCCTCTCCTCCCTCCCTCATCCCTCCCACCCTGCTGGCACCCCCTCTCCTCTCCTTCCTCTCTCATCCCTCCCACCCTGCTGGCACCCCCTCTCCTCTCCCCCTCTCTTCTCATCCCTCCCACCCTGCTGGCACCGCCTCTCCTCTCCTCCCTCTCTCATCCCTCCCACCCTGCTGGCACCCCCTCTCCTCTCCTCCCTCCCACATCCCTCCCACCCTGCTGGCACCGCCTCTCCTCTCCTCCCTCCCTCCTCCCTCCCACCCTGCTGGCACCCCCTCTCCTCTCCTTCCTCCCTCCTCCCTCCCACCCTGCTGGCACCCCCTCTCTTCTCCTCCCTCCCTCATCCCTCCCACCCTGCTGGAACCGCCTCTCTTCTTCTCCCTCCCTCATCCCTCCCACCCTGCTGGCACCCCCTCTCCTCTCCTTCCTCCCTCATCCCTCCCACCCTGCTGGCACCCCCTCTCCTCTCCTCCCTTTCTCATCCCTCCCTCCCTGCTGGCACCGCCTCTCTTCTCCTCCCTCTCTCATCCCTCCCAC
Organism: Salvelinus alpinus; assembly: GCF_045679555.1. NCBI lineage: Eukaryota > Metazoa > Chordata > Actinopteri > Salmoniformes > Salmonidae > Salvelinus > Salvelinus alpinus. The sequence continues at coordinate 46,929,835 of NC_092101.1, read as the reverse complement.
CCTGCTGGCACCACCTCTCTTCTCCTCCCTCTCTCATCCCTCCCACCCTGCTGGAACCCCCTCTCCTCTCCTCCCTCTCTCATCCTCCCACCCTGCTGGCACCGCCTCTCCTCTCCTCCCTTTCTCATCCCTCCCACCCTGCTGGCACACCCTTCTCCTCCTCCCTCCCACCCTGCTGGCACCCCCTCTCTTCTCCTCCCTCCCACCCTGCTGGCACCCCCTCTCCTCTCCTCCCTCCCTCATCCCTCCCACCATGCTGGCACCCCCTCTCCTCTCCTCCCTCTCTCATCCCTCCCACCCTGCTGGCACCCCCTTCTTCTCCTCCCTCTTCTCCTCCCTCCCACCCTGCTGGCACCCCCTCTCCTCTCCTCCCTCCCTCATCCCTCCCACCCTGCTGGCACCCCCTCTCCTCTCCTCCCTCCCTCATCCCTCCCACCCTGCTGGCACCCCCTCTCCTCTCCTCCCTCCCTCATCCCTCCCACCCTGCTGGCACCCCCTCTCCTCTCCTCCCTCCCTCATCCTCCCACCCTGCTGGCACCCCCTCTCCTCTCCTCCCTCTTCTCCTCCCTCCCACCCTGCTGGCACCCCCTCTCCTCTCCTCCCTCTCTCATCCCTCCCACCCTGCTGGCACCCTCTCTCCTCTCCTCCCTCTCTCATCCCTCCCACCCTGCTGGCACCCCCTCTCCTCTCCTCCCTCTCTCATCCCTCCCACCCTGCTGGCACCCCCTCTCCTCTCCTCCCTCTCTCCTCCCTCCCACCCTGCTGGCACCGCCTCTCCTCTCCTCCCTCTCTCATCCCTCCCACCCTGCTGGCCCCCCCCTCTCCTCTCCTCCCTTTCTCATCCCTCCCACCCTGCTGGCACCCCCTCTCCTCTCCTCCCTCTCTCATCCCTCCCACCCTGCTGGCACCCCCTCTCCTCTCCTCCCTTTCTCATCCCTCCCACCCTGCTGGCACCCCCTCTCCTCTCCTCCCTCTCTCATCCCTCCCACCCTGCTGCCCCCCCCCCTCTCCTCTCCTCCCTCTCTCATCCCTCCCACCCTGCTGGCCCCCCCCTCTCCTCTCCTCCCTTTCTCATCCCTCCCACCCTGCTGGCACCCCCTCTCCTCTCCTCCCTCCCTCATCCCTCCCACCCTGCTGGCACCCCCTCTCCTCTCCTCCCTCTCTCATCCCTCCCACCCTGCTGGCCCCCCCCTTCTCCTCCTCCCTCTCTCATCCTCCCCCTCTTCTCTCTTTTATATTCTACTGTGAACACATTCACTCTATTACCATAGAAACTTTAAATTAAATCTCTTCCCTCTCTAAGCCTTGAATAGTAACTTACAGTAGGGCTCGATTCAATTCCTATCGTGGAAGTTTGGCGCTATAGCGGGATTGAAATTTGAAAGCAATGTTCCTGCATTCGCGGAGACTGCATTCATGGGAAACACTGCCAATGTTGGCTCAATTTCAATGCTGCTATAGAGCTGAACTTCCATCATATGGATTTCATCAAGCCCTTAGTGCCAATTCACACTGTACATTGGACATGTCAGTATTAGCTCAGTTTTCTGTCAATCAATAAAAGTATTATAATATTTCTGACTGCTACTGTAAAATCTAAATCTGTAACTACTGTAAATCTATTATATGTATAGCCATATACAGTGGGGAGAACAAGTATTTGATACACTGCCGATTTTGCAGGTTTTCCTACTTACAAAGCATGTAGAGGTCTGTCATTTTTATCATAGGTACACTTCAACTGTGAGAGACGGAATCTAAAACAAAAATCCAGAAAATCACATTGTATGATTTTTAAATAATTAATTTGCATTTTATTGCATGACATAAGTATTTGATCACCTACCAACCAGTAAGAATTCCGGCTCTCACAGACCTGTTAGTTTTTCTTTAAGAAGCCCTCCTGTTCTCCACTCATTACCTGTATTAACTGCACCTGTTTGAACTCGTTACCTGTATAAAAGACACCTGTCCACACACAATCAAACAGATTCCAACCTCTCCACAATGGCCAAGACCAGAGAGCTGTGTAAGGACATCAGGGATAAAATTGTAGACCTGCACAAGGCTGGGATGGGCTACAGGACAATAGGCAAGCAGCTTGGTGAGAAGGAAACAACTGTTGGCGCAATTATTAGAAAATGGAAGAAGTTCAAGATGACGGTCAATCACCCTCGGTCTGGGGCTCCATGCAAGATTTCACCTCGTGGGGCATCAATGATCATGAGGAAGGTGAGGGATCAGCCCAGAACTACACGGCAGGACCTGGTCAATGACCTGAAGAGAGCTGGGACCACAGTCTCAAAGAAAACCATTAGTAACACACTACGCCGTCATGGATTAAAATCCTGCAGCGCACGCAAGGTCCCCCTGCTTAAGCCAGTACATGTCCAGGCCCGTCTGAAGTTTGCCAATGACCATCTGGATGATCCAGAGGAGGAATGGGAGAAGGTCATGTGGTCTGATGAGACAAAAATAGAGCTTTTTGGTCTAAACTCCACTCGCCGTGTTTGGAGGAAGAAGAAGTATGAGTACAACCCCAAGAACACCATCCCAACCGTGAAGCATGGAGGTGGAAACATCATTCTTTGGGGATGCTTTTCTGCAAAGGGGACAGGACGACTGCACCGTATTGAGGGGAGGATGGATGGGGCCATGTATCGCGAGATCTTGGCCAACAACCTCCTTCCCTCAGTAAGAGCATTGAAGATGGGTCGTGGCTGGGTCTTCCAGCATGACAACGACACAAAGCACACAGCCATGGCAACTAAGGAGTGGCTCCGTAAGAAGCATCTCAAGGTCCTGGAGTGGCCTAGCCAGTCTCCAGACCTGAACCCAATAGAAAATCTTTGGAGGGAGCTGAAAGTCCGTATTGCCCAGCGACAGCCCCGAAACCTGAAGGATCTGGAGAAGATCTGTAGGGAGGAGTGGGCCAAAATCCCTGCTGCAGTGTGTGCAAACCTAGTCAAGAACTACAGGAAACGTATGATCTCTGTAATTGCAAACAAAGGTTTCTGTACCAAATATTAAGTTCTGCTTTTCTGATGTATCAAATACTTATGTCATGCAATAAAATGCAAATTAATTAATTAAAAATCATACAATGTGATTTTCTGGATTTTTGTTTTAGATTCCTTCTCTCACAGTTGAAGTGTACCTATGATAAAAATTACAGACCTCTACATGCTTTGTAAGTAGGAAAACCTGCAAAATTGTCAGTGTATCAAATACTTGTTCTCCCCACTGTATATGTATAGGATGCTTCCGTAGATGCGTGTTTAATTCCAGGCCAATCTCTTTCTGATTTTAAATCATTAAGAACAGAATGTGAAGTAGCCTAATTGGCCCAATAATTTTCAGTTGCAGTATCATATTTCCCCCATTAAAATGACGTTACATATTTATGTATTTCCACAATGCATTACAATGTCAGTTAAGTTGCCTTCTGTTATACACGTCGCATACTGCATGTTGCTTTTCTGTGTTGCTATTCTGTTTAGATCAATAGATAGGCTACTTTATAAATCTGATAGATGGGCTACTTTATTAATCTGATAGATAGGCTACTTTATAAATCCGATAGATAGGCTACTTTATTCATCTGATAGATAGGCTACTTTATTAATCCGATAGATAGGCTACTTTATTAATCTGATAGATAGGCTACTTTATTCATCTGATAGATACGCTACTTTATTAATCTGATAGATAGGCTACTTTATTAATCCGATAGATAGGCTACTTTATTAATCCGATAGATAGGCTACTTTATCAATCTGATAGATACGCTACTTTATTAATCTGATAGATAGGCTACTTTATTAATCCGATAGATGGGCTACTTTATTAATCCGATAGATAGGCTACTTTATCAATCCAATAGATAGGCTACTTTATTAATCAGATTGTAAGACTATTTTAATAATCATATAGATTACTTTATTAATCTGCCAAATCTAAGGTCATTTATCAAAGATAAATGTAGTAGTAGTAGTAGTAGTAGAAGCAGCAGCAGCAGTAGTAGCAGTAGAAGTAGTTGTAGAAGCAGCAGTAGTAGTAGTACTAGCAGTAGTAGTGGTAGTAGTCGTAGTAGTATTAGTAGGAGGAGTGGTTGTAGTAATAGTAATAGTAATAGTAATAGTAGTAGTCATAGTAGTCATAGTAGTAGTAGCAGTAGCAGTAGCATAAGTAGTATTAGTAGCAGTAGCAGTAGCAGTAGTAGTAGTAGTAGTAGTAGTAGTAGTAGTGGTAGTAGTAGTAGCAGTAGTAGTAGTAGCAGCAGTAGTGGTAGTAGGAGCAGTAGCAGTAGTAGTAGCAGCATTAGTAGTTGTAGTAGCTGTAGTGGTAGTAGTATTAGTAGTATTGGTAGTTGTGGTAGTATTAGTAGGATTTGCAGCAGAAGAAGTAGTAGTAGTATTAGTAGTATTTGCCGTATTAGTAGTAGTAGGAGTAGTAGCAGTGGTATTAGTAGTATTAGCAGTAGTAGTAGTAGCAGTAGTAGTTGTAGTAGCAGTAGTAGTAGTAGTAGTAATAGTAATAGTAGTAGCAGTCGATAGACTATTTTATTAAACAGAAAGATAGGGTACTTTATTAATATGCCACATCTAAGGTTATTTACCATAGATTAATTACCCCCCCCACCCCCCACCCCACCCTGCAGCAGTAGTAGTTATAGTAGCAGTAGCATTAGTCACTGTAGCAGCAGTAGTAGTAGTAGTAGTAGTAATAGTAGTAGTAACAGTAGTAGTAACAGTAGCAGTAGTAGTAGTAATAGCAGTAGTAGGAGCAAGAGTAGTAGTAGCAGTAGAAGTAGTAGTAGTAGTGGTGTTCGTTGTAGTAGTAGCAGCAGCAATAGTAGTAGTATTAGTGGTGTTAGTTGTAGTAGTAGCAGCAGTAGTAGTAGTGAAGGAGGAATGACAACAGTTTATTTCTTTTATCTCTGGTCGACTGGTTCTTATGGACAACATTAGCCTATCTGTTCCTCTCTCGCTGTGTGATGGAAAACAAGTGTTAATACCTAAATTGTTTAAATTCCTTTGTCTTTTCTGTCTCCAAATGCCATCTTTTCCTAGCAGCACTATATGTATAAATGTACCTGGCAAATAAAGGTGATACGGATTCTGAAAGAGACCCATGGAACTTTTCTTAGCACCCTTCAAGGCACTCTTAAAGTGCCTTTATTGCTGTACCATGTTCAATGGAACAGCGTTTAAAAGTCTGACACGTTTCGGCATAGCCTTCGTCAGGGAGTGATGTTGTTAGTTTGTGTCTGTGCCCTATTGGCCCCACAGGAAAACCACAGAACCAAGAGCTGCTTTCACCGTTTCCACTCTGAAGCGCCTCAGACATGTGACAGGAAGCAGTTGTCTGTCCGTTTATATCCCACCGTAAACAGTTACCACTTGAAACACAACCAACATGACTCTGACACGTTGAAGGCAAAGGAGTGTTGGAATACTCAGTTCTTTCATATTATGTATTTTGGATGTGATTATGTACACCATATATACAAAAGTATGTGGACAACCCTTAAAATTAGTGGATTTGGCTATTTCAGCCACACCCATTGCTGACAGTTGTTTAAAATGTTGTACACACCATGCAATCTCCATAGACAAACCTTTTCAGTAGAATGGCCTTACTGAAGTGCTCAGTGACTTTCAATGTGGCACCGTCATAGGATGCCACCTTTCCAACAAGTGAGTTTGTCAAATGTCTGCCCTGCTAGAGCTGCCCCAGTTTGGTGGATGCCAGGAGAACGCTACAAGCCCAAATGCATAGTGCCAACTGTAAAGTTTGGTGGAGGAGGAATAATGGTCTGTGGCTGTTTCTTGTGGTTCGAGCTAGGCCCCTTAGTTCCAGTGAAGGGAAATCTTAACACTACAACATACAATGACATTCTAGATGATTCTGTGCTTCCAACTTTGTGGCAACAGTTTGGGGAAGGCCATTTCCTGTTTCAGCATGACAATGCCCCCGTGCACAAAGCGAGGTCTATACAGAAATGGTTTGTCGAGATCAGTGTGGAAGAACTTGACTGGCCTGCACAGAGACCTGACCTCAACCCCATCGAACACCTTTGGGATGAATTGGAACGCCGACTGCGAGCCAGGCCTAATCGCTCCAATATAAGTGACCGACCTCACTAATGCTCTTGTGGCTGAATGCAAGTAAATCCATGCAGCAATATTTCAACATCTAGTGGAAAGACTTCCCAGAAGAGTGGAGGCTGTTATAGCAGCAAAATGAGGACCAACTCTATGTTAATGCCCATGATTTTGGAACGAGCAAGTGTCCACATACTTTTTGGTCATGTGATGTAGCTGGTAAGGGAGAACAATAAAGTTGTATTATGTGTGTTTGGGATTATTATTATTTAAACATGAGGTAATTGATTGTTGTAATTATATGGAAGTTTACATTTTGAGCAGATTAATAGCTACAAAGTACTTTTTTTTTCACTTCTAATCATCAATGTCAAATGAAATGACGCTGAGTCCATTGGGCTAATAATAGTTCTCAATTATGTCCCTGGTTATGTCCTAGAAATTATAACCAATAAGAGAATGCAGCCGTTGTGGTGTTGGCCAATTAGCACTCCTCGTATAATTGTATTGGTGTGGTTCACTGTATTTGGTGTTAAAATAATTGTTTATCGGAAGGAAAGGATTCACTCAGGTAAATTTATTAAATGCAATATAATTTACCAGATCTTGAAGTCTTTATAGCATGAATAATTTACAATGATGTACAGTTCTAACAGCTCAATAAAACACATGAACAGCATATCTGAAAAGGATACTTTTATAGATTATAGAGCCAAAAGCTGTATGATGATGTTCCTAGTTGAGGAGGTCGACTGTAACATAACATTATGAAGTCTCATCTACGACGGGTCAAAAAAACGGAAGAAAAATTCAACAACAAAAAAAACTAATCAGAAGTGCTCACAAACTAAAATTCTGGTTTATTGTCTTACAACAAATTCACACGTACATTGAACAGGCCACAACAGACAGCAATTTAAACGACATAAAAGAAAAGAAACCTCTTTTCTTTGGCCTTGCCATCTCATACAAACCAACTACGTATGGTACAACTAAAGTACAAATACAAAGTTACTGGAATGCTTTAAATTTAATTGTTTTCTGAAATTTGTACAAGTTTGTGTTGAGATAACATGACATGGTCAAACCACAAGTAAAGTCTATTTCATAGAGAAGCATCAACTCCAAAGCACCGTTTGGTAACCAGAGATCACTGTCGAAAAAATGGCTGACCTCCTAACAATATGTACAAAAATATAAAATGTAAATAAAAATACAAACAAATTCTCCTTTTAAAGTACTGTATCTTGTTAAGAAGGTAGAACTTTGAAGTCTTGGGTATTCTAAAAAATTTGCAGTTGGGTGTGTGTGTACACGGACGTTGGGTGTGTGTACACGGACGTTGGACTCTACTTGATGATGACCACAGTTTCCCTCCAAAACGCTCGGTGGTCTAGGAGAGAGGTTACAGGGGCTTCCAGCGGGTTGAAACACAACTCTTAATCATCATCGGTTTTCTGCTTCTTCGTTCCAACATCCTCCTGTAAAGATAAAGCCAAGATAAGATTAGTTATTTCCATTTAAAACAACATTGTAGAAATATGTTTAGTTTGATTTGAAAATGAAATACCAAACACATACAATGAGTGTAAATTCAAGTCATGGATTGAAGTTGTTATATTACCTCATCATCATCATCATCGTCATCATCATCTTCCGCCGCCCTCTTGCCTGCGCGACCCTCGACCTCATCGTCATCTTCATCATCTTCGTCGCCTACAGAGACAGAGATAGAGAGGGAGACGGGTTTAGATTATTGTAGTTATGGCGTCTAACAGATAGAGGGCGCTCCAAGAAAACAATTCCCCAGGCGATCTGCCTCAGTACTTTAGCCGCAAATAGACAGCACTGCCACTAGGTGCATAATGTCAACATGAAATGGATACTCTATCATCATACATAATGTTGTTGAGAGACCGGACCACTTACCCTCAACATCCTCTTCCTCATCCTCCTCTTCTCCCACATCCTCCTCCTCGTCTACATCCTCTACATCTCCATTCTCCTCAGCCTCCTTCTGGAAAACAACACAATGCATCAAATACATAGAATCTGTTTGTCTCCAGGGGGAAAATCCATGTTGAATGACAGACTGTATTTATTTAGGAGTGAGGGTAATAACCAGGTAATATCTAATTTGTAAGAAAAATTAAGAAAAAAAACATGACTTGTCCTCGTGGATGTATTTCTACAAATACTTTTTTATAAGGACAATGAAGAAGACAGGTGAGGACAGGTAGAGAGTAACTGATTGCCATATGAGCCCATCTTTAAGGTAAAGTGGTGAAATGGGTCAATTAAAGGTAAAGTGTTAAAGGTGAAGTCTTACAGCTTTTTTCCCATTGGCTGGGGCATCTTTTCCATTTTCTGCCTCCTCAACAAGCTTCTTCTCTTTCAGGTCCTGGGGGAAAGTGAAAATGAGAGAATATGTTTGACTTATATGCTTTGTGGCACATGGTGGTTCAAATATATATCACAGGCCCATCCAATCAAGATTTTATGGCTTAAGATTTATTTCTAGAGTTGGTTGTCGTTTTAAAGACTTCTAAACGAGCGGGAACAAAAATGTTTTCACACCCCCGCCCACCTACCCCCTTCCCTCCCTCCACCCTCGCCTAAACTTGTAAAGCATGCTTTCGTTTTTCCTTTGAAAGGTGACACTTTGATCCTAACCTTCTATTGGTTGCTTTTCTTCTCTACACCCCGCCTACTTTTGGAGCTCTAATAGAAGTGTTGCAACCTGACACCAGTATGGAGTTGCGAACAAAGAGCATTGTAGTTCAGTCAAGGACTCATATAATGGGGCTCTATGAAGACACGCCCGGAAAAAGACTACAATTCCCATTGCACCCTAGTAGGTTATTCAGCCAATAAGAGCCTCTAAACGAACGCTACCAGAAGGAGGCTGACTAAATTAACTCCAGGGAAAGGAGACAATAAGACAATAGCGCCTAGAAGGGATATGCGATTCATCGACTTTCCATTCTGTAAATGAAGACAATAAGGTTCCTAATCAATCAAAACCATTCTGATTGGGTGTTGGTGTTGTATCAAGGGTCTTTATGATAAGATCAGGCTATGTTCAGGCCTATTCACTTGAAGGACAAAGGCACTTTTTTTTCCGCCAATAGCCTTTTTTAGTGCCCAAGAAATAAAATATAGATGTTCTAAGTCTCGTTCGTTTTAACCTATTCCTATGAGGAAATCTCTATTGATGAATTAGTTTGAGTAATGCTGAGCCTATAAGCCGGTTAGCAGCTACATCTCCCCCTGTACCCGCCTCCTTTCAACATCACCTTTACGTGCCAATGTTGTATTCTATAGCTATAGGCAACAACGCACAGCGATGGAAAATACGTATCATTTTTAACCTGTAGGCTAACAGGCAGACATCAACATACTCGATTTTTTTTTATTACCTGGGGTTCGTTTGAACAGCGTATGGTGAGCTTATGGCAAGGGATAAAAGATAAGTAACCGCAAAAACGCAATTCAGCGCGCAATTGGTTCAGCAGGTCGAGGCTCTGAGCAGCGCTTTGCAATGTTTAATGAAAAACGATGCCTTCAAGATGCAATGCTAGTTTATCGTGAACGCTCACCCCACGACCCCCCCCCCGCCCATCTCTCTCTTTCTCTCTCTGAATAGGGTTACGCCGTGAAGGAACCAAAGAGAGAGAGGGAGAGAATGAACACTTTCACAGTTCAACTTTTCGCTCACACACGTCCTACACTGGGTGTTCATATCGGCATTACGCGCCGCCAAAGCCCGCATATATACTCACCTAGTTCCATTTATCACAAGCTACCGCTGGAAGCAAGTCAACATTTATTTTCTCTCTAAAGACAAGCAAAGGAAATACTGTCTGTCCGCGCTTTTTTTCATAGAAAGAATGTCTAAATCTAAGATAGTATCCAAACAAATAACCCAAGAACAGAAGCTGTTCCAAATCACACACAGACACATCATTTGGTTTACAAGCCAACTGATGCTGTTAAACGGGAGACTCCGGAGCTCGCGGTGAGGCTCCGTCACATTGCGCACAGACAGACAGAAGCCTGGTGGAACGAAGTGAACACACCGCCGGGTTTATCCATGTCAATACAGCCGTGAATCACTGATCATAAACACACAGCTAGAAGACGGGAATCGCTATCCCCACTCCATTTACAGTTATGCAAAATAATTACTCCCGTAGTTTACTCATGTCGTACTCAGGTCGGGTATAATTTTCATGTTGGTTCCGTTATTAATCCTTTACGCGCAATTTAAATCGATTTCACCACATTCTGAATTCTAAAAGGCGCGAGGCTTTTATGTCCGAATCATTCCCCATAAACTTCCACATCAATATCATATACTCAATGAAAACAGCCTCCAAAAACAATGGGATCTATTCAAGTAGCAAGTTATGACAGACCCGGTGCGCGGTACGAATTTGACGAATGGATCAATCAATTGCAGACTCGACCAGCAAATACAATGAAGCCTATAAAATGAGAAGTATACAAAGCGAATTCATCAACACGATAAAGCAGAAGTGTGTGTGTGTGAATGAGTTCTTCAAACGAGCTTCAAATCCGTGCTCAACTGAACAGACACGGTAGTATAAACAAAGAAACGCGCGCAGACTTGTACTCTGGGCAATAAAAGCATCGCTGCTTGCTGTTAATGTTTCAGTAGACCAGTGAGCGCAACTTCGGCGTACTCATTGTTAGGCTACATTTTTATCTAATATCATAGGTCTCCAAAAAAAGTGATTTCATTCCTACATCCGCAACAGAAGCCTTATCCAAAACCAGTTAGATTTGATGAAGCTCGGATAAACACTTGTTCCAGTTTCCTATAGTTGTTCTCCATTCAAAATATTCCGTCCGGAATAGATTTGAATGAAAGAAAGTGTAGAAATTGTAATTTGTCCATCACTCAGGTCACAAATTGCCCTCCACTTACCTTGGCAGAGATCTCCTTCTTGTCGACTTTTGTGTCAGCCATGTTTCTGTTTTAGCCTAATGTAACAAATGTTATAGGGGATCAGAAAAAATAATGATACGATCCACTCAGTCCCACCACTGTAAAAGAAAAAAAAGACTTATAGTGCCAGTGGCAACCTGGCCCGACCGGGGAGCCTTTAATATAGAGTTGTGGGCGGAGTCGAGGCACGGCCAGTGCGTTATGATTGGTCCATAATTTGGACAATGTCTAGCACTGATTGGTCCGAAGGGAACAATGGACAGTATTTTCAGAGAGGCGCGCACGCCCCCTAATCAGCCTCTCCGAATCATTGCAGTGACGAGTGGCTGGCCGTCCCCGCGCGGGGATTGATGACCCGCATAGCATACTTTCTGTCAACACAACACAAGATTAAACTTGTCAAAGTGGACAATTCTCGCGTCAGGACGTAATTCAAGCCGAATTTCAATTGCAAACCCCACATAAATCCAAATGTGGACAGACTATTGCATTTGGCAACATGTAACACACACACACCCGTAGTTGTTACATGTAACCGATTCACTTGTAGTCTATCCTCATCAATCACCATGTTGTTCAAGGTTTATTACATTAGGTGCTGCTTGACCTTGCATGCACTTTCATTTAACTGCTAGTCTAGTTGGCTAAAATACAAATATTTAAATTCTGTATAATGAACTAATGTAAGGAAGAAATGTAACAACTTCAAATGGATAAACTGGATGCAATGATTTAAAAGATCTTCAATGGCTTATTACGGCATTTAGAGAACGAAGCCTAGGCTATCTCTAGTTTACACACGACAGACTGACAGATAGCTCCCCTCTCCTCCTCCCCTCCTCCCCCTTTAGAGCAGCCCCTCCCCCCCTCCCTCTCTCTGCACCCCCCTTTTCCATCGGCCCCCCTCCCCCTCTTTTAGCTCTCTCTCACTCGCGCTCTCTCTGGGAGCCGTAATGCGCTTGCGCCATGTGCGGCGGGTAGAAGCGTCCATTTTCCGGCTCAGCCACCATTGTGTGTATGAGTGAAGGTCGACGCCACAGAGAAACAATTTACGAGATGTGTAGAGCATTTCTGAAAGATGTGTAGAGCGTTTCTGTTGGAGGATGAATTGTTTAGAAATAGCATCTCAATCGTAAAATATAATACTAGGCTACTTTACGCACACATTTTATGGACACTGCGCAGAAATTAGTCATAACAAAAGGACTCAGGAAATAAAAGAAATAAAATAAGACAGAAGCTTCCACATTGTCAGATAATAAGTGCAATAGTGTTGCCTAGTGATTCCATTTACGCATGAGTGCACCATTGATGTAGAAGGAGAGACTTACCTCACCAAAATGGCTTTTTCCAAGTGCCATATGTCGTCGTGATTGTGAAAGAACTAACCTCATTGGTAGATGAACTGGAGCAAACATAAACCTGACGCTTTGCGCCCATGGATTGGATAATCTGACTGTCAATCAAACGTAGTACTCCACTAGAGTGGTTTTCAAAACCTGGAGAGTGGATTTCAAACTAATAAAAACAACTCAGTACTGAAGAGCAGAAAGTCACTAGATGATATGTTGTTAATGAATTATTTTGAATAAAGAATGTCTTTTAACATGGCCTACATAGACACGCTGTTAATGAAGGATTTTGATTACATTTAAAACATTTAAAAAATAGCCTATTTAGACAGTTGGGCTACGCACAACATTGTATGATCCCACGAACACATGGCACTGATGTCAGTAGAGTTATCAGCTCTGCAGTTGTACTTTGGCCAGATGTATTAGAAATTTGCCCAAAACATTTTACCCTTGTTATTTTCAGATGGGAATAAAAAAAATATTTAAAAAAACATGATGGAAAAAAGTTACATGTTTTGTGTGTGTTAATAACAAAAAATATTCAACATTTGCCAAAAGTTTGACTGGTTGTTTGCAATATTGTTGTGTAGACTAATGTGTATGTGTTCACTAATCAAAACAAGAATGTGTTAACTTTGTAATGAGCTGTAGGGTAGCTGTGGCTGTCTAAGGCTGCAATGTGTTACAGTGCGTTGTAGCAGTGAAAACCTCTATTCCTCACGAGGCCCCAATGGACTCTACATGCTGTGACCTGCAGAGGAGGTCCAGACCTGGATGCTAACCTGTGTGTTGTCCTGTTATAGAGATTGTATCTTATCTCACACAGGCACATACACTACATGACCAAAAGTATGTGGACACCTGGTCGTTGAACATCTCATTCCAAAATTGTGGGCATTAATATGGAGTTGCCCCCCCCCCTGCTGCTATAACAGCCTCCACTCTTCTGGGAAGGCATTAATATGGAGTTGCCCCCCCCCCTGCTGCTATAACAGCCTCCACTCTTCTGGGAAGGCATTAATATGGAGTTGCCCCCCCCCCTGCTGCTATAACAGCCTCCACTCTTCTGGGAAGGCATTAATATGGAGTTGCCCCCCCCCCTGCTGCTATAACAGCCTCCACTCTTCTGGGAAGGCTTTCCACTAGATGTTGGAACATTGCTGCGGGGACTTGCTTCCAATTCAGCCACAAGAGCATTAGTGAGGTCGGGCACTGATGTTGGGCGATTAGGCCTGGCTCGCAGTTGGTGTTCCAATTCATCCCAAAGGTGTTCGGTGGGGTTGAGGTCAGGGCTCTGTGCAGACAAGTTCTTCCACCCCAATCTCGACAAACAATTTCTGTATGGACCTCGCTTTGTGCACGGGGGCATTGTCATGCTGAAACAGGAAATGGCCTTCCCCAAACTGTTGCCACAAAGTTGGAAGCACAGAATCATCTAGAATGTCATTGTATGTTGTAGCAATACGTTTTCCCTTCACTGGAACTAAGGGGCCCAAACCATGAAAAACAGTCCCAGACCATTATTCCTCTTCCACCAAACTTTACAGTTGGCACTATGCACTATTACAGTTCTCCTGGCATCCGCCAAACCCAGATTCACCTGTCGGACTGCCAGATGGTGAAGCGTGATTCATCACTCCAGATAACGTGTTTCCACTGCTCCAGAGTCCGATGGCGGCGAGTTTTACACCACCCCAGCCGACGCTCCCCTCCTCTCTTCTCCTCTCCGCTCTTCTATCCTCTCTTCTCCTCTCCCCTCCTCTCCCCTCCTCTCTCCTCTCTTCGCCTCTCCGCTCTTCTATCCTCTCTTCTCCTCTCCCCTCCTCTCTTCGCCTCTCCGCTCTTCTATCCTCTCTTCTCCTCTCCCCTCCTCTCTCCTCTCTTCTCCTCTCCGCTCTTCTATCCTCTCTTCTTCTCTCCCCTCCTCTCTCCTCTCTTCTCCCTCTAGTGGAGCACTCAAGACATTGGAGGAGGTCCTCAAACAGATGGGAGAATAAATGGGAGGTCCAACTTTTCGAGATTGACCCGAAAAATGTGAGTTCTTACTTTGCTATCATATCGTTTTATTTAGGTATTTACAAAGCATGTTAAATACTATTTTGGGCAAGCAGAATCTGCAAAGGTATTCTCACCTATACAGCATTGCTCAACATAATTGTAGCTGTTTGTGTTCTGAAGCAGTATTGGGTTTGATATGTTCAATCATTTCTGGGGACTCTTGAAATTGTACTGTTGGAAATTATGGCCAGATGTATTACAATATAATAACATCCTGCTGAAAAGGAGAAAAACATTTTTTTTTATTTGTCTCCAAGCGGTAATTGTTGCTGAGTGTGACTATGCAGACAACAACAACAACAAAAAAGCCATCAACAACAGATGACATAATGAATACTCCACACAGCCTAAATCATATAGATTAACAGCACGTATACAACACACAAACAACTGATTAGGAAGTGCTGACATTGTTCTCTGTCTACATGTGTAACAGCAGCTGTACAGGCAGCCTTGATCAGAATAGTCTTCTGAAGAAACGTGACCGTGGAAACACCTACTACAACAAAATGCCTATTGTTTATGTGATCATTAATAATATATCAGAATAGTTCTATGTAGTTCTGGCTAGTTAGTGGACATTGTCCATTATTACTCTTTATGTGTTCTGTTAATGAGATGGATGAGAATCAATTGGACTGCAGTTCAACACACACCCAGCACACACCCTGCACACACACTCCCCCACTTCCATTCAGCAATAGTTAGTGCAGCCATTTAGCATCTAGCTTTTCGTAATTAATTATTGTTCCAGGTTGTCAATTCATTGCTCGGTAGCTCACGCAGCAACACTGCTCTCTTTGTTTAAGAGTAATGTGAAATCATGGAATTACTTTGTTATTGAGTCATGTGAAATTATGGAATTACTGCCTTCTCTATCCCTAACTAACTAACTATTTATCTCACTCTCTCTCTCTCTCTCTCTCTCTCTTCTCTCTCTCTCTCTCTCTCTCTCTCTCTCTCTCTCTCTCTCTCTCTCTCTCTCTCTCTCTCTCTCTCTCTCTTTCTCTCTCTCTTTCTCTCTTTCTCTCTCTCTCTCTCTCTCTCTCTCTCTCTCTCTCTCTCTCTCTCTCTCTCTCTCTCTCTCCTGTCTCTACTCTCTCTCTCCTCTCTCCTGTCTTTACTCTCTCTCCTCTCTCTCTCTCCTCTCTCTCTCTCCTCTCTCTCCTCTCTCCTCTCTCTCTCCTGTCTTTACTCTCTCTCTCTCTCCTCTCTCTACCCTCTCTCCTCTCTCTCTCTCTCTCCTCTCTCTCTCTCCTCTCTCCTATTCATGCACAGGGACGTAGATGTAGTTGCAGGGTACAGTGAAATTCTTAAGCTCTGACGTCCAACAGTGCAGGTGTGAAATAAACAATATAAAATAATATATACATGTTGACTGTGATAATGATAAATATAAATGTCCAATGGGTAGTGGGCAGGCTAATTGTCCGTTGGGGGGGTGAGAAAAATGAAATGTCCATAAGGGGAGTAGTGGTGGCTATTCAGCATGATAAATACCCATTAGTGTGGGGGCAGGGTAAATGTCTGTTGGGGGGGGGGGGGGGAGTCTGGAGGGTCAGGGGGGGAGCAGGTAGCTGACTAGTGGTGGCTGTTCAGCAGCCTGATGGTCTGGGGGGTAGAAGCTATTGGCAGCCCGACAGTATGATCTCAATGGTGATCCTGTAGAACACAGTGAGAGCCCTCGTGGACGGGCCACATTTCTTCAGCCTCCTGAGGTAGAAGAGTCGCTGTCATGCCTTCTTTACCACGGTGTCTGTGTGTTGAGGTAATGTTGCCTACCTTCACCACCTGGGGGAGGCCTGTCAGGAAGTCCAGGACCCAGTTGCATAGGGAGGAGCTCAGTCCCAGGGCTGTGAGCTTTGTGGTGAGCTTAGAGGACACTATGATATTGAAGACTCAAATAGCCGACCAATCATCCTGTTATCAACCCTTAGTAAACTTTTGGAAAAAATTGTGTTTGACCAGACATAATGCTATTTTTACAGTAAACAAATTGACAACAAACTTTCATCATGCTTATAGAGAAGGACATTCAACACACAAATGACTGATGATTGGCTGAGAGAAATTGATGATATAAAGATTGTGGTTACTTGTCTAACAGAACACAGAGGGTGTTCTTTAATGGAAGCCATTCCAACATAATCCAGGTAGAATCAGGAATTCCACAAGGCAGCTGTCTAGGCCCATTACTTTTTTCAATCTTTACTAATGAATTGCCACTGGCTTTGAGGAAAGCCAGAGTGTCTATGTATGCGGATGACTCAACACTATACATGTCAGCTACTACAGCGACTGAAATGACTACAACACTTAACAAAGAGTTGCAGTTAGTTTCAGAGTCGGTGGCAAGGAATAAATTATTGTCACGCCCTGACCGTAGATTGCTTTGTATGTTTCTATTTTTAGTTTGGTCAGGGTGTGATGTGGGTGGGTATTCTATGTCTGGGTATTCTATGTTGTAGGTCTAGGTTCTCTGTTTCTGTGTGTTTGGCCTCTTGTGGTTCCCAATCAGAGGCAGCTGTCTATCGTTGTGTCTGATTGGGAGCCATATTTAGGTAGCCTGTTTTCCATTGTGTGTTGCAGGTGGTTATTTTCCGTTTCAGTGTTTGCACCATACGGGACTGTTTCGGTTGTTTGTTTGTACTTTTGTTATTTTGTTCAGTGTTCTGTGGATTTATTAATTATCTCATTATGGACACTTACCACGCTGCACAATGGTCCGATCCTTGCTACTCCTCCTCAGACGAAGAGGAAATCCGTTACAGTTCTTTCTAAATATTTCTAAAACTAAAAGTATTGTATTTAAGACAAATCATTCACTAAACCCTAAACCTCAACTAAATCTTATAATAAATAATGTGTCAATTGTAGCAAGTTGAGGTAACTAAACTGCTTGGAGTAACCCTGGATTGTAAACTGTCATGGTCAAAAGATATTGATACAACAGTAGCTAGGATGGGGAGAAGTCTGTCTATAATAAAGCGCTGCTCTGCCTTTGAAACAACACTATCAACAAGGCAGGTCCTACAGGCCCTGGTTTTGTCGCACCTGGACTACTGTTCAGTCGTGCGGTCAGGTGCCACAAAAAAAGTACTTTGGAAAATTGCAATTGGTTCAGAACAGGGTTGCACGGCTGGCCCTTGGATGTACACAGAGAGCTAATATTAATAATATGCATGGCAATCTCTCCTGGCTGAAAGTGGAGGAGAGATTGACTTCATCACTACTTGTATTTATGAGAGATATTGACATGTTGAATGCACCGAGCTGTCTGTCTAAACTACTGGCGCACAGCTCGGACACACATGCATACCCCACAAGACATGCCACAAGAGGTCTCTTCACAGTCCCCAAGTACAGAACAGACTATGGGAGGTGCACAGTACTAAATAGAGCCATGACTACATGGAACTCTACTCCACATCAAGTAAATTATGCAAGCAATAAAATTGGATTTAAAAAAAAAGATTATAAAACACCTTATGGAACAGCGGGGACTGTGAAGCGACACAAACATAGGCGCATAAATACACACACACACACACACACACACACACACACACACACACACACACACACACACACACACACACACACACACACACACACACACACACACACACACACACACACACACACACACACACACACACACACACACACACACACACACACACACACACACACACACACACACACACACACACACACACACACACACACACACACACACACACACACACACACACACACACACACACACACACACACACACACACACACACACACACACACACACACAAACACGATAGCATACGCATTACACACATGGATTTGGATTTTGTACTGTATATATGTGGTAGTGGTGGAGTAGGGGCCTGTGGGCACACAGTCTGAATGTATAGTAATGTTTTTAAAATTGTATAAATTGCCTTAATTTTGCTGGACCTCAGGAAGAGTAGCTGCTGCCTTGGCAGGAACAAATGGGGATCCATAATAAACCCCAGGAAGAGTAGCTGCTGCCTTGGCAGGAACTAATGGGGATCCATAATAAATACAATTACAAATACATGTGCATTCCTCTTGTCCAGGTGGGTGAGGACAGTGTGCAGGGCAATTGCGATTACGTCATCCGTGGATCTGTCGGGGCGGTAGGAGAACTGGAGAAGGTCGAGTGTGTCGAGGACGGAGGAGGTGATAAGGTCTTTGACTAGCCCCTCGAAGCCCTTCATGATGAGGGAAGTGAGTGCTACTGGTCGGTAGTCATTCAGTTCAGTTACTTTCCCTTTCTTGGGCACAGGGATTATAGTGGCCATCATGAAGCAGGTGGGGATAACGGCCTGAGCTAGAGAGAGATTGAAAATGTCAGAAAACACAACAGCTAGCTGGTCTGCACATGCTCTGGGGGCGCGGCTAGGGATCACTCTGCCCACAAAGCCCATATCTGCTCCTTCCAGGATTATGAGTTACTGTGTGCAGCCTCACTATCACAACCTGCTGCTCTAGAGGAGACGAGCTGTAGCATAGCTAGCTTTGATAAAGAGACAGGACAGTAAACCATCAGGGAGTTGAGCCTGTAGCATAGCTAGCTTTGATAAAGAGACAGGACAGTAAACCATCAGGGTGTTGAGCCTGTAGCATAGCTAGCTTTGATAAAGAGACAGGACAGTAAACCATCAGGGTGTTGAGCCTGTAGCATAGCTAGCTTTGATAAAGAGACGGGACAGTAAACCATCAGGGTGTTGAGCCTGTAGCATAGCTAGCTTTGATAAAGAGACGGGACAGTAAACCATGATAAAGAGATAAAACAGTAAACCATGATAAAGAGATAAGACAGTAAACCATGATAAGAGACAGGACAGTAAACCATGATAAAGAGATAAGACAGTAAACCAGGATGAAGAGACAGGACAGTAAACCAGGATGAAGAGACAGGACAGTAAACCAGGATGAAGAGACAGGACAGTAAACCATCAGGGTGTTGAGCCTGTAGCATAGCTAGCTTTGATAAAGAGACAGGACAGTAAAACATCAGGGAGTTGAGCCTGTAGCATAGCTAGCTTTGATAAAGAGACGGAACAGTAAACCATCAGGGTGTTGAGCCTCTAGCATAGCTAGCTTTGATAAAGAGACGGGACAGTAAACCATCAGGGAGTTGAATCTGTAGCGTAGCTAGCTTTGATAAAGAGACGGGACAGTAAACCATCAGGGTGTTGAGCCTCTAGCATAGCTAGCTTTGATAAAGAGACGGGACAGTAAACCATCAGGGAGTTGAATCTGTAGCGTAGCTAGCTTTGATAAAGAGACGGGACAGTAAACCATGATTTGGGCTCCCGAGTGGCACAGCGGTCTAAGGCACTGCATCTCAGTGCAAGATGCATCACTACAGACCCTGGTTTGATTCCAGGCTGTGTCACAACTGGCTGTGATTGGGAGTCCCATAGGGCGGTGCACAATTGGCCCAGCGTTGTCCGGGGTAGACTGTCATTGTAAATAAGAATTTGTTCTTTAAAAATATTTAACTAGACAAGTATGGTTAAAAACAAACTCTTCTTTACAACGACGGCCTACCGGGGAACAATGGGTTAACTGCCTTGTTCAGGAGCAGAACGACAGAATTTTTACTTTGTCAGCTCAGGGATTCGATCCAGCAACCTTTCGGTTACTGGCCCAACGCTCTAACCACCAAGCTACCTGCCATCAGTTCTTAACTGACTTGCCTAGTTAAATAAAGGTTAAATTAAATAAATGAAATAAAAACATCAAGAGACAGGACATTACCATGATAAAGAGATAAAACAGTAAACCATGATAAAGAGATAAAACAGTAACCCATGATAAGAGACAGGACAGTAAACCGTGATAAGAGACAGGACAGTAAACCGTGATAAGAGACAGGACAGTAAACCATGATAAAGAGATAAGACAGTAAACCATGATAAGAGACAGGACAGTAAACCATGATGAAGAGACAGGACAGTAAACCATGATAAGAGACAGGACAGTAAACCATGATAAAGAGATAAGACAGTAAACCATAATCAAGAGATAAGACAGTAAACCATGATAAGAGACAGGACAGTAAACCATGATAAAGAGATAAGACAGTAAACCATGATGAAGAGACAGGACAGTCAACCATGATAAGAGACAGGACAGTAAACCATGATAAAAGATAAGACAGTAAACCATGATAAAGAGATAAGACAGTAAACCATAATCAAGAGATAAGACAGTAAACCATGATAAGAGACAGGACAGTAAACCATGATAAGAGACAGGACAGTAAACCATGATGAAGAGACAGGACAGTAAACCATAATCAAGAGATAAGACAGTAAACCATGATGAAGAGACAGGACAGTCAACCATGATAAAAGATAAGACAGTAAACCATGATAAAGAGATAAGACAGTAAACCATGATAAAGGGATAGGACAGTCAACAATGATAAGAGACAGGACAGTAAACCATGATAAAAGATAAGACAGTAAACCATAATAAAGAGATAAGACAGTAAACCATAATCAAGAGATAAGACAGTAAACCATGATGAAGAGAAAGGACAGTCAGCCATGATAAGAGACAGGCCAGTAAACCATGATGAAGAGGCAGGACAGTAAACCATGATAAAGAGATAAGATGGTAAACCATGATAAGAGACAGGACAGTAAACCATGATAAAATGATAAGGCAGTAAACCATGAGAAAGAGACAGGACAGTAAACCATGATAAAGAGATGACACAGTAAACCATGATAAGAGACAGGACAGTAAACCATGATGAAGAGACAGGACAGTAAACCAGGATGAAGAGACAGGACAGTAAACCAGGATGAAGAGACAGGACAGTAAACCATCAGGGAGTTGAGCCTGTAGCATAGCTAGCTTTGATAAAGAGACGGGACAGTAAACCATGATAAAGAGATAAAACAGTAAACCATGATAAAGAGATAAGACAGTAAACCATGATCAAGAGACAGGACAGTAAACCATGATAAAGAGATAAGACAGTAAACCATGATGAAGATATAGGACAGTCAACCATGATAAGAGACAGGACAGTAAACCATGATGAAGAGGCAGGACAGTAAACCATGATAAAGAGATGAGACAGTAAACCATGATAAAGAGATAAGACAGTCAACCATGATGAGAGACAGGACAGTAAACCGTGATGAACAGGCAGGACAGTAAACCATGATAAGAGAAAGGACAGTAAACCATGATAAGAGACAGCACAGTAAACCATGATAACAGACAGAACAGTAAACCATGATAAGAGACAGGACAGTAAACCATGATAACAGACAGAACAGTAAACCATGATAAGAGACAGGACAGTAAACCATGATCAGAGACAGGACAGTAAACCATGATAAGAGACAGGACAGTAAACCATGATAAGAGATAAGACAGTAAACCATGATAAAGAGACAGGACAGTAAACCATGATAAGAGACAGGCCAGTAAACCATGATAAAGAGATAAGACAGTAAACCATGATAAAAATATAAGACAGTAAACCCTGATTTAGAGACAGGACAGTAAACCATGATGAAGAGACAGGACAGTAAACCATGATAAGAGACAGGCCAGTAAACCATGATAAACAGATAAGACAGTAAACCATGATAAGAGACAGGACAGTAAACCATGATAAAGGGAAAGGACAGTAAACCATGATAAAGAGATAAGACAGTAAACCATGATAAGAGACAGGACAGTCACCCATGATAAGAGATAAGACAGTAAACCTTGATAAGAGACTGGACAGTAAACCATGATAAGAGACGGGACAGTAAACCATGATAAAGAGACAGTACAGTAAACCATGATAAGAGACAGGACAGTAAACCACGATAAGAGACAGGACAGTAAACCATGATAAGAGACAGGACAGTAAACCATGATAAGAGACAGGACAGTAAACCAGGATGAAGAGACATGACAGTAAACCAGGATGCAGAGACAGGACAGTAAACCATGATAAGAGACAGGACAGTAAACCATGATAAGAGACAGGACAGTAAACCATGATAAAGAGACAGGACAGTAAACCAGGATGAAGAGACAGGACAGTAAACCATGATCAGAGACAGGACAATAAACCATGATAAGAGACAGGACAGTAATCCATGATAAAGGGACAGGACAGTAAATTACAATAAAGAGACAGGACAGTAAACCAGGATGAAGAGACAGGACAGTAAACCATGAGAAGAGACAGGACAGTAAACCATGATAAAGGGACAGGACAGTAAATTACGATAAAGAGACAGGACAGTAAACCAGGATGAAGAGACAGGACAGTAAACCATGATAAGAGACAGAACAGTAAACCATGATCAGAGACAGTACAGTAAACCATGATAAAGAGATAAGACAGTAAACCATGATAAGAGACAGGACAGTAAACCATGATGAAGAGACAGGACAGTAAACCATGATACGAGACAGGCCAGTAAACCATGATGAAGAGACAAGACAGTAAACCATGATAAGAGACAGGACAGTAAACCATGATAAAGAGATAAGACAGTAAACCATGATAAGAGACAGGACAGTAAACCATGATAAAGAGACAGGACAGTAAACCATGATAAGAGACAGGACAGTAAACCATGATAAGAGACAGGCCAGTAAACCATGATGAAGAGACAAGACAGTAAACCATGATAAGAGACAGGACAGTAAACCATGATAAAGAGATAAGACAGTAAACCATGATAAAGAGATAAGACAGTAAACCATGATAAGAGACAGGACAGTAAACCATGATAAAGAGATAAGACAGTAAACCATGATAAAGAGACAGGACAGTCAACCATGATAAGAGACAGGACAGTAAACCATGATAAAAGATAGGACAGTAAACCATGATGAAGAGATAAGACAGTAAACCATAAACAAGAGATAAGACAGTAAACCATGATAAGAGACAGGACAGTAAACCATGATAAAGAGATAAGACAGTAATCCATGATAAGAGACAGGACAGTAAACCATGATAAAGAGATAAGACAGTAAACCATGATAAGAGACAGGACAATAAACCATGATAAAGAGACAGGACAGTAAACCATGATAGAGAGATAGGACTGTAAACCATGATAAGAGACAGGACAGTAAACCATGATAAAGAGATAAGACAGTAAACCATGATAAAAAGATAAGACAGTAAACCATGATTTAGAGACAGGACAGTAAACCATGATGAAGAGACAGGACAGTAAACCAGGATGAAGAGACAGGACAGTAAACCAGGATGAAGAGACAGGACAGTAAACTATGATAAGAGACAGGACAGTAAACCATGATAAGAGACAGGACAGTAAACCATGATAAAGAGACAGGACAGTAAACCATGATAAGAGACAGGACAGTAAACCATGATAAGAGACAGGCCAGTAAACCATGATGAAGAGACAAGACAGTAAACCATGATAAGAGACAGGACAGTAAACCATGATAAAGAGATAAGACAGTAAACCATGATAAAGAGATAAGACAGTAAACCATGATAAGAGACAGGACAGTAAACCATGATAAAGAGATAAGACAGTAAGCCTTGATGAAGAGACAGGACAGTAAACCATGATGAAGAGACAGGACAGTAAACCAGGATGAAGAGACAGGACAGTAAACCAGGATGAAGAGACAGGACAGTAAACTATGATAAGAGACAGGACAGTAAACCATGATAAAGAGATAAGACAGTAAACCATAATCAAGAGATAAGACAGTAAACCATGATAAGAGACAGGACAGTAAACCATGATAAAGAGATAAGACAGTAAACCATGATAAAGAGACAGGACAGTCAACCATGATAAGAGACAGGACAGTAAACCATGATAAAAGATAGGACAGTAAACCATGATGAAGAGATAAGACAGTAAACCATAAACAAGAGATAAGACAGTAAACCATGATAAGAGACAGGACAGTAAACCATGATAAAGAGATAAGACAGTAATCCATGATAAGAGACAGGACAGTAAACCATGATAAAGAGATAAGACAGTAAACCATGATAAGAGACAGGACAATAAACCATGATAAAGAGACAGGACAGTAAACCATGATAGAGAGATAGGACTGTAAACCATGATAAGAGACAGGACAGTAAACCATGATAAAGAGATAAGACAGTAAACCATGATAAAGAGATAAGACAGTAAACCATGATAAGAGACAGGACAGTAAACCATGATAAAGAGATAAGACAGTAAGCCTTGATGAAGAGACAGGACAGTAAACCATGATGAAGAGACAGGACAGTAAACCAGGATGAAGAGACAGGACAGTAAACCAGGATGAAGAGACAGGACAGTAAACTATGATAAGAGACAGGACAGTAAACCATGATAAAGAGATAAGACAGTAAACCATAATCAAGAGATAAGACAGTAAACCATGATAAGAGACAGGACAGTAAACCATGATAAAGAGATAAGACAGTAAACCATGATAAAGAGACAGGACAGTCAACCATGATAAGAGACAGGACAGTAAACCATGATAAAAGATAGGACAGTAAACCATGATGAAGAGATAAGACAGTAAACCATAAACAAGAGATAAGACAGTAAACCATGATAAGAGACAGGACAATAAACCATGATAAAGAGACAGGACAGTAAACCATGATAGAGAGATAGGACTGTAAACCATGATAAGAGACAGGACAGTAAACCATGATAAAGAGATAAGACAGTAAACCATGATAAAAAGATAAGACAGTAAACCATGATTTAGAGACAGGACAGTAAACCATGATGAAGAGACAGGACAGTAAACCATGATGAAGAGACAGGACAGTAAACCAGGATGAAGAGACAGGACAGTAAACCATGATAAGAGACAGGCCAGTAAACCATGATGAAGAGACAAGACAGTAAACCATGATAAGAGACAGGACAGTAAACCATGATAAAGAGATAAGACAGTAAACCATGATAAAGAGATAAGACAGGAAACCATGATAAGAGACAGGACAGTAAACCATGATAAAGAGATAAGACAGTAAGCCTTGATGAAGAGACAGGACAGTAAACCATGATGAAGAGACAGGACAGTAAACCAGGATGAAGAGACAGGACAGTAAACCAGGATGAAGAGACAGGACAGTAAACTATGATAAGAGACAGGACAGTAAACCATGATAAAGAGATAAGACAGTAAACCATAATCAAGAGATAAGACAGTAAACCATGATAAGAGACAGGACAGTAAACCATGATAAAGAGATAAGACAGTAAACCATGATAAAGAGACAGGACAGTCAACCATGATAAGAGACAGGACAGTAAACCATGATAAAAGATAGGACAGTAAACCATGATGAAGAGATAAGACAGTAAACCATAAACAAGAGATAAGACAGTAAACCATGATAAGAGACAGGACAGTAAACCATGATAAAGAGATAAGACAGTAATCCATGATAAGAGACAGGACAGTAAACCATGATAAAGAGATAAGACAGTAAACCATGATAAAAAGATAAGACAGTAAACCATGATTTAGAGACAGGACAGTAAACCATGATGAAGAGACAGGACAGTAAACCATGATGAAGAGACAGGACAGTAAACCATGATGAAGAGACAGGACAGTAAACCAGGATGAAGAGACAGGACAGTAAACCAGGATGAAGAGACAGGACAGTAAACTATGATAAGAGACAGGACAGTAAACCATGATAAAGAGATAAGACAGTAAACCATAATCAAGAGATAAGACAGTAAACCATGATAAGAGACAGGACAGTCAACCATGATAAGAGACAGGACAGTAAACCATGATAAAAGATAGGACAGTAAACCATGATGAAGAGATAAGACAGTAAACCATAAACAAGAGATAAGACAGTAAACCATGATAAGAGACAGGACAGTAAACCATGATAAAGAGATAAGACAGTAATCCATGATAAGAGACAGGACAGTAAACCATGATAAAGAGATAAGACAGTAAACCATGATAAGAGACAGGACAATAAACCATGATAAAGAGACAGGACAGTAAACCATGATAGAGAGATAGGACTGTAAACCATGATAAGAGACAGGACAGTAAACCATGATAAAGAGATAAGACAGTAAACCATGATAAAAAGATAAGACAGTAAACCATGATTTAGAGACAGGACAGTAAACCATGATGAAGAAACAGGACAGTAAACCATGATAAAAGACAGGCCAGTAAACCATGATGAAGAGACAAGACAGTAAACCATGATAAGAGACAGGACAGTAAACCATGATAAGAGACAGGACAGTAAACCAGGATGAAGAGACATGACAGTAAACCAAAATGCAGAGACAGGACAGTAAACCATGATAAGAGACAGGACAGTAAACCATGATAAGAGACAGGACAGTAAACCATGATAAAGAGACAGGACAGTAAACCAGGATGAAGAGACAGGACAGTAAACCATGATCAGAGACAGGACAATAAACCATGATAAGAGACAGGACAGTAATCCATGAGAAAGGGACAGGACAGTAAATTACAATAAAGAGACAGGACAGTAAACCAGGATGAAGAGACAGGACAGTAAACCATGATAAGAGACAGGACAGTAAACCATGATAAAGGGACAGGACAGTAAATTACGATAAAGAGACAGGACAGTAAACCAGGATGAAGAGACAGGACAGTAAACCATGATAAGAGACAGAACAGTAAACCATGATCAGAGACAGTACAGTAAACCATGATAAAGAGATAAGACAGTAAACCATGATAAGAGACAGGACAGTAAACCATGATGAAGAGACAGGACAGTAAACCATGATACGAGACAGGCCAGTAAACCATGATGAAGAGACAAGACAGTAAACCATGATAAGAGACAGGACAGTAAACCATGATAAAGAGATAAGACAGTAAACCATGATAAGAGACAGGACAGTAAACCATGATAAAGAGACAGGACAGTAAACCATGATAAGAGACAGGACAGTAAACCATGATAAGAGACAGGCCAGTAAACCATGATGAAGAGACAAGACAGTAAACCATGATAAGAGACAGGACAGTAAACCATGATAAAGAGATAAGACAGTAAACCATGATAAAGAGATAAGACAGTAAACCATGATAAGAGACAGGACAGTAAACCATGATAAAGAGATAAGACAGTAAGCCTTGATGAAGAGACAGGACAGTAAACCATGATGAAGAGACAGGACAGTAAACCATGATGAAGAGACAGGACAGTAAACCAGGATGAAGAGACAGGACAGTAAACCAGGATGAAGAGACAGGACAGTAAACTATGATAAGAGACAGGACAGTAAACCATGATAAAGAGATAAGACAGTAAACCATAATCAAGAGATAAGACAGTAAACCATGATAAGAGACAGGACAGTAAACCATGATAAAGAGATAAGACAGTAAACCATGATAAAGAGACAGGACAGTCAACCATGATAAGAGACAGGACAGTAAACCATGATAAAAGATAAGACAGTAAACCATGATGAAGAGATAAGACAGTAAACCATAAACAAGAGATAAGACAGTAAACCATGATAAGAGACAGGACAGTAAACCATGATAAAGAGATAAGACAGTAATCCATGATAAGAGACAGAACAGTAAACCATGATAAAGAGATAAGACAGTAAACCATGATAAGAGACAGGACAATAAACCATGATAAAGAGACAGGACAGTAAACCATGATAAAGAGATAAGACAGTAAACCATGATAAAAAGATAAGACAGTAAACCATGATTTAGAGACAGGACAGTAAACCATGATGAAGAAACAGGACAGTAAACCATGATAAAAGACAGGCCAGTAAACCATGATGAAGAGACAAGACAGTAAACCATGATAGGAGACAGGACAGTAAACCATGATAAAGAGATAAGACAGTAAACCATGATAAGAGACAGGACAGTAAACCATGATAAAGAGACAGGACAGTAAACCATGATAAAGAGATAAGACAGTAAACCATGATAAGAGACAGGACAGTCACCATGATAAAGTGATAAGACAGTAAACCTTGATAAGAGACAGGACAGTAAACCGTGATAAGAGATGGGACAGTAAACCATGATAAAGAGACAGGACAGTAAACCATGATAAGAGACAGGACAGTAAACCATGATAAGAGACTGTACAGTAAACCATGATAAGAGACAGGACAGTAAACCATGATAATAGACAGGACAGTAAACCATGATAAGAGACAGGACAGTAAACCATGATAAGAGACAGGACAGTAAACCATGATAAGAGACAGGACAGTAAACCATGATAAAGAGATAAGACAGTAAACCATGATAAGAGGCAGGACAGTAAACCATGATAAAGAGATAAGACAGTAAACCAATGCAAGAGACAGGACAGTAAACCATGATGAAGAGACAGGACAGTAAACCAGGATGAAGAGACAGGACAGTAAACCATGTTAAAGAGATAAGACAGTAAACCATGATAAAAAGATAAGACAGTAAACCATGATTTAGAGACAGGACAGTAAACCATGATGAAGAAACAGGACAGTAAACCATGATAAAAGACAGGCCAGTAAACCATGATGAAGAGACAAGACAGTAAACCATGATAAGAGACAGGACAGTAAACCATGATAAGAGACAGGACAGTAAACCAGGATGAAGAGACATGACAGTAAACCAGGATGCAGAGACAGGACAGTAAACCATGATAAGAGACAGGACAGTAAACCATGATAAGAGACAGGACAGTAAACCATGATAAAGAGACAGGACAGTAAACCAGGATGAAGAGACAGGACAGTAAACCATGATCAGAGACAGGACAATAAACCATGATAAGAGACAGGACAGTAATCCATGATAAAGGGACAGGACAGTAAATTACAATAAAGAGACAGGACAGTAAACCAGGATGAAGAGACAGGACAGTAAACCATGATAAGAGACAGGACAGTAAACCATGATAAAGGGACAGGACAGTAAATTACGATAAAGAGACAGGACAGTAAACCAGGATGAAGAGACAGGACAGTAAACCATGATAAGAGACAGAACAGTAAACCATGATCAGAGACAGTACAGTAAACCATGATAAAGAGATAAGACAGTAAACCATGATAAGAGACAGGACAGTAAACCATGATGAAGAGACAGGACAGTAAACCATGATACGAGACAGGCCAGTAAACCATGATGAAGAGACAAGACAGTAAACCATGATAAGAGACAGGACAGTAAACCATGATAAAGAGATAAGACAGTAAACCATGATGAAGAGACAGGACAGTAAACCATGATAAAGAGACAGGACAGTAAACCATGATAAGAGACAGGACAGTAAACCATGATAAGAGACAGGACAGTAAACCATGATAAAGAGACAAGACAGTAAACCATGATAAGAGACAGGACAGTAAACCATGATAAAGAGATAAGACAGTAAACCATGATAAAGAGATAAGACAGTAAACCATGATAAGAGACAGGACAGTAAACCATGATAAAGAGATAAGACAGTAAGCCTTGATGAAGAGACAGGACAGTAAACCATGATGAAGAGACAGGACAGTAAACCATGATGAAGAGACAGGACAGTAAACCAGGATGAAGAGACAGGACAGTAAACCAGGATGAAGAGACAGGACAGTAAACCATGATAAGAGACAGGACAGTAAACCATGATAAAGAGATAAGACAGTAAACCATAATCAAGAGATAAGACAGTAAACCATGATAAGAGACAGGACAGTAAACCATGATAAAGAGATAAGACAGTAAACCATGATAAAGAGACAGGACAGTCAACCATGATAAGAGACAGGACAGTAAACCATGATAAAGAGACAGGACAGTAAACCATGATAAGAGACAGGACAGTAAACCATGATAAGAGACAGGCCAGTAAACCATGATGAAGAGACAAGACAGTAAACCATGATAAGAGACAGGACAGTAAACCATGATAAAGAGATAAGACAGTAAACCATGATAAAGAGATAAGACAGTAAACCATGATAAGAGACAGGACAGTAAACCATGATAAAGAGATAAGACAGTAAGCCTTGATGAAGAGACAGGACAGTAAACCATGATGAAGAGACAGGACAGTAAACCATGATGAAGAGACAGGACAGTAAACCAGGATGAAGAGACAGGACAGTAAACCAGGATGAAGAGACAGGACAGTAAACTATGATAAGAGACAGGACAGTAAACCATGATAAAGAGATAAGACAGTAAACCATAATCAAGAGATAAGACAGTAAACCATGATAAGAGACAGGACAGTAAACCATGATAAAGAGATAAGACAGTAAACCATGATAAGAGACTGTACAGTAAACCATGATAAGAGACAGGACAGTAAACCATGATAATAGACAGGACAGTAAACCATGATAAGAGACAGGAAAGTAAACCATGATAAGAGACAGGACAGTAAACCATGATAAGAGACAGGACAGTAAACCATGATAAAGAGATAAGACAGTAAACCATGATAAGAGGCAGGACAGTAAACCATGATAAAGAGATAAGACAGTAAACCAATGCAAGAGACAGGACAGTAAACCATGATGAAGAGACAGGACAGTAAACCAGGATGAAGAGACAGGACAGTAAACCATGTTAAAGAGATAAGACAGTAAACCATGATAAAAAGATAAGACAGTAAACCATGATTTAGAGACAGGACAGTAAACCATGATGAAGAAACAGGACAGGAAACCATGATAAAAGACAGGCCAGTAAACCATGATGAAGAGACAAGACAGTAAACCATGATAAGAGACAGGACAGTAAACCATGATAAGAGACAGGACAGTAAACCAGGATGAAGAGACATGACAGTAAACCAGGATGCAGAGACAGGACAGTAAACCATGATAAGAGACAGGACAGTAAACCATGATAAGAGACAGGACAGTAAACCATGATAAAGAGACAGGACAGTAAACCAGGATGAAGAGACAGGACAGTAAACCATGATCAGAGACAGGACAATAAACCATGATAAGAGACAGGACAGTAATCCATGATAAAGGGACAGGACAGTAAATTACAATAAAGAGACAGGACAGTAAACCAGGATGAAGAGACAGGACAGTAAACCATGATAAGAGACAGGACAGTAAACCATGATAAAGGGACAGGACAGTAAATTACGATAAAGAGACAGGACAGTAAACCAGGATGAAGAGACAGGACAGTAAACCATGATAAGAGACAGAACAGTAAACCATGATCAGAGACAGTACAGTAAACCATGATAAAGAGATAAGACAGTAAACCATGATAAGAGACAGGACAGTAAACCATGATGAAGAGACAGGACAGTAAACCATGATACGAGACAGGCCAGTAAACCATGATGAAGAGACAAGACAGTAAACCATGATAAGAGACAGGACAGTAAACCATGATAAAGAGATAAGACAGTAAACCATGATAAGAGACAGGACAGTAAACCATGATAAAGAGACAGGACAGTAAACCATGATAAGAGACAGGACAGTAAACCATGATAAGAGACAGGCCAGTAAACCATGATGAAGAGACAAGACAGTAAACCATGATAAGAGACAGGACAGTAAACCATGATAAAGAGATAAGACAGTAAACCATGATAAAGAGATAAGACAGTAAACCATGATAAGAGACAGGACAGTAAACCATGATAAAGAGATAAGACAGTAAGCCTTGATGAAGAGACAGGACAGTAAACCATGATGAAGAGACAGGACAGTAAACCATGATGAAGAGACAGGACAGTAAACCAGGATGAAGAGACAGGACAGTAAACCAGGATGAAGAGACAGGACAGTAAACTATGATAAGAGACAGGACAGTAAACCATGATAAAGAGATAAGACAGTAAACCATAATCAAGAGATAAGACAGTAAACCATGATAAGAGACAGGACAGTAAACCATGATAAAGAGATAAGACAGTAAACCATGATAAAGAGACAGGACAGTCAACCATGATAAGAGACAGGACAGTAAACCATGATAAAGAGACAGGACAGTAAACCATGATAAGAGACAGGACAGTAAACCATGATAAGAGACAGGCCAGTAAACCATGATGAAGAGACAAGACAGTAAACCATGATAAGAGACAGGACAGTAAACCATGATAAAGAGATAAGACAGTAAACCATGATAAAGAGATAAGACAGTAAACCATGATAAGAGACAGGACAGTAAACCATGATAAAGAGATAAGACAGTAAGCCTTGATGAAGAGACAGGACAGTAAACCATGATGAAGAGACAGGACAGTAAACCATGATGAAGAGACAGGACAGTAAACCAGGATGAAGAGACAGGACAGTAAACCAGGATGAAGAGACAGGACAGTAAACTATGATAAGAGACAGGACAGTAAACCATGATAAAGAGATAAGACAGTAAACCATAATCAAGAGATAAGACAGTAAACCATGATAAGAGACAGGACAGTAAACCATGATAAAGAGATAAGACAGTAAACCATGATAAAGAGACAGGACAGTAAACAATGATAAGAGACAGGACAGGAAACCATGATAAAAGATAAGACAGTAAACCATGATGAAGAGATAAGACAGTAAACCATAAACAAGAGATAAGACAGTAAACCATGATAAGAGACAGGACAGTAAACCATGATAAAGAGATAAGACAGTAATCCATGATAAGAGACAGGACAGTAAACCATGATAAAGAGATAAGACAGTAAACCATGATAAGAGACAGGACAATAAACCATGATAAAGAGACAGGACAGTAAACCATGATAAAGAGATAAGACAGTAAACCATGATAAAAAGATAAGACAGTAAACCATGATTTAGAGACAGGACAGTAAACCATGATGAAGAAACAGGACAGTAAACCATGATAAGAGACAGGACAGTAAACCATGATAAAGAGATAAGACAGTAAACCATGATAAGAGACAGGACAGTAAACCATGATAAAGAGACAGGACAGTAAACCATGATAAAGAGATAAGACAGTAAACCATGATAAGAGACAGGACAGTCACCATGATAAAGTGATAAGACAGTAAACCTTGATAAGAGACAGGACAGTAAACCGTGATAAGAGATGGGACAGTAAACCATGATAAAGAGACAGGACAGTAAACCATGATAAGAGACAGGACAGTAAACCA
The DNA here is from genome assembly GCF_045679555.1 of Salvelinus alpinus. NCBI lineage: Eukaryota > Metazoa > Chordata > Actinopteri > Salmoniformes > Salmonidae > Salvelinus > Salvelinus alpinus. The sequence continues at coordinate 46,896,187 of NC_092101.1, read as the reverse complement.
TGATAAGAGACTGTACAGTAAACCATGATAAGAGACAGGACAGTAAACCATGATAATAGACAGGACAGTAAACCATGATAAGAGACAGGACAGTAAACCATGATAAGAGACAGGACAGTAAACCATGATAAGAGACAGGACAGTAAACCATGATAAAGAGATAAGACAGTAAACCATGATAAGAGGCAGGACAGTAAACCATGGTAAAGAGATAAGACAGTAAACCAATGCAAGAGACAGGACAGTAAACCATGATGAAGAGACAGGACAGGAAACCAGGATGAAGAGACAGGACAGTAAACCATTAGAAGAGACAGGACAGTAAACCATGATAAGAGACAGGACAGTAAACCATGATAATAGACAGGACAGTAAACCATGATAAGAGACAGGACAGTAAACCATGATAAAGAGATAAGACAGTAAACCATGATAAGAGGCAGGACAGTAAACCATGATAAAGAGATAAGACAGTAAACCATGATAAGAGACAGGACAGTAAACCATGATAAAGAGATAAGACAGTAAGCCATGATGAAGAGACAGGACAGTAAACCATGATGAAGAGACAGGACAGTAAACCAGGATGAAGAGACAGGACAGTAAACCATGATAAGAGACAGGACAGTAAACCATGATAAAGAGATAAGACAGTAAACCATAATCAAGAGATAAGACAGTAAACCATGATAAGAGACAGGACAGTAAACCATGATAAAGAGATAAGACAGTAAACCATGATGAAGAGACAGGACAGTCAACCATGATAAGAGACAGGACAGTAAACCATGATAAAAGATAAGACAGTAAACCATGATGAAGAGATAAGACAGTAAACCATAATCAAGAGATAAGACAGTAAACCATGATAAGAGACAGGACAGTAAACCATGATAAAGGGATAAGACAGTAAACCATGATAAGAGGCAGGACAGTAAACCATGATAAAGAGATAAGACAGTAAACCATGATAAGAGACAGGACAGTAAACCATGATAAAGAGATAAGACAGTAAGCCATGATGAAGAGACAGGACAGTAAACCATGATAAGAGACAGGACAGTAAACCATGATGAAGAGACAGGACAGTAAACCAGGATGAAGAGACAGGACAGTAAACCATGATAAGAGAAAGGACAGTAAACCATGATAAGAGACAGGACAGTAAACCATGATAAGAGACAGGACAGTAAACCATGATAAGAGACAAGACAGTAAACCATGATAAAGCGATAAGACAGTAAACCATGATAAGAGGCAGGACAGTAAACCATGATAAAGAGATAAGACAATAAACCATGATAAGAGACAGGACAGTAAACCATGATAAAGAGATAAGACAGTAAGCCATGATGAAGAGACAGGACAGTAAACCATGATAAGAGACAGGACAGTAAACCATGATAAAGAGATAAGACAGTAAACCATGATAAAGAGATAAGACAGTAAACCATGATAAAGAGATAAGACAGTAAACCATGATAAGAGACAGGACAGTAAACCATGATAAAGAGATAAGACAGTAAGCCTTGATGAAGAGACAGGACAGTAAACCATGATGAAGAGACAGGACAGTAAACCATGATGAAGAGACAGGACAGTAAACCAGGATGAAGAGACAGGACAGTAAACCAGGATGAAGAGACAGGACAGTAAACTATGATAAGAGACAGGACAGTAAACCATGATAAAGAGATAAGACAGTAAACCATAATCAAGAGATAAGACAGTAAACCATGATAAGAGACAGGACAGTAAACCATGATAAAGAGATAAGACAGTAAACCATGATAAAGAGACAGGACAGTCAACCATGATAAGAGACAGGACAGTAAACCATGATAAAAGATAAGACAGTAAACCATGATGAAGAGATAAGACAGTAAACCATAAACAAGAGATAAGACAGTAAACCATGATAAGAGACAGGACAGTAAACCATGATCAGAGATAAGACAGTAATCCATGATAAGAGACAGGACAGTAAACCATGATAAAGAGATAAGACAGTAAACCATGATAAGAGACAGGACAAGTAAACCATGATAAAGAGATAAGACAGTAAGCCATGATGAAGAGACAGGACAGTAAACCATGATAAGAGACAGGACAGTAAACCATGATGAAGAGACAGGACAGTAAACCAGGATGAAGAGACAGGACAGTAAACCATGATAAGAGACAGGACAGTAAACCATGATAAGAGACAGGACAGTAAACCATGATAAGAGACAGGACAGTAAACCATGATAAGAGACAGGACAGTAAACCATGATAAAGAGATAAGACAGTAAACCATGAGAAGAGACAGGACAGTAAACCATGATGAAGAGATGGGACAGTAAACCATGATAAAGAGACAGGACAGTAAACCATGATAAGAGACAGGACAGTAAACCATGATAATAGATAGGACTGTAAACCATGATAAGAGACAGGACAGTAAACCATGATAAGAGACAGGACAGTAAACCATGATAAGAGACAGGACAGTAAACCATGATAAAGAGATAAGACAGTAAACCATGATAAGAGGCAGGACAGTAAACCATGATAAAGAGATAAGACAGTAAACCAATGCAAGAGACAGGACAGTAAACCATGATGAAGAGACAGGACAGTAAACCAGGATGAAGAGACAGGACAGTAAACCATTATAAGAGACAGGACAGTAAACCATGATAAGAGACAGGACAGTAAACCATGATAATAGACAGGACAGTAAACCATGATAAGAGACAGGACAGTAAACCATGATAAAGAGATAAGACAGTAAACCATGATAAGAGGCAGGACAGTAAACCATGATAAAGAGATAAGACAGTAAACCATGATAAGAGACAGGACAGTAAACCATGATAAAGAGATAAGACAGTAAGCCATGATGAAGAGACAGGACAGTAAACCATGATGAAGAGACAGGACAGTAAACCAGGATGAAGAGACAGGACAGTAAACCATGATAAGAGACAGGACAGTAAACCATGATAAAGAGATAAGACAGTAAACCATAATCAAGAGATAAGACAGTAAACCATGATAAGAGACAGGACAGTAAACCATGATAAAGAGATAAGACAGTAAACCATGATGAAGAGACAGGACAGTCAACCATGATAAGAGACAGGACAGTAAACCATGATAAAAGATAAGACAGTAAACCATGATGAAGAGATAAGACAGTAAACCATAATCAAGAGATAAGACAGTAAACCATGATAAGAGACAGGACAGTAAACCATGATAAAGGGATAAGACAGTAAACCATGATAAGAGGCAGGACAGTAAACCATGATAAAGAGATAAGACAGTAAACCATGATAAGAGACAGGACAGTAAACCATGATAAAGAGATAAGACAGTAAGCCATGATGAAGAGACAGGACAGTAAACCATGATAAGAGACAGGAGAGTAAACCTGGATGAAGAGACAGGACAGTAAACCAGGATGAAGAGACAGGACAGTAAACCATGATAAGAGACAGGACAGTAAACCATGATAAGAGACAGGACAGTAAACCATGATAATAGACAGGACAGTAAACCATGATAAGAGACAGGACAGTAAACCATGATAAAGAGATAAGACAGTAAACCATGATAAGAGGCAGGACAGTAACCATGATAAAGAGATAAGACAGTAAACCATGATAAGAGACAGGACAGTAAACCATGATAAAGAGATAAGACAGTAAGCCATGATGAAGAGACAGGACAGTAAACCATGATGAAGAGACAGGACAGTAAACCAGGATGAAGAGACAGGACAGTAAACCAGGATGAAGAGACAGGACAGTAAACCATGATAAGAGACAGGACAGTAAACCATGATAAAGAGATAAGACAGTAAACCATAATCAAGAGATAAGACAGTAAACCATGATAAGAGACAGGACAGTAAACCATGATAAAGAGATAAGACAGTAAACCATGATGAAGAGACAGGACAGTCAACCATGATAAGAGACAGGACAGTAAACCATGATAAAAGATAAGACAGTAAACCATGATGAAGAGATAAGACAGTAAACCATAATCAAGAGATAAGACAGTAAACCATGATAAGAGACAGGACAGTAAACCATGATAAAGGGATAAGACAGTAAACCATGATAAGAGGCAGGACAGTAAACCATGATAAAGAGATAAGACAGTAAACCATGATAAGAGACAGGACAGTAAACCATGATAAAGAGATAAGACAGTAAGCCATGATGAAGAGACAGGACAGTAAACCATGATAAGAGACAGGACAGTAAACCATGATGAAGAGACAGGACAGTAAACCAGGATGAAGAGACAGGACAGTAAACCATGATAAGAGAAAGGACAGTAAACCATGATAAGAGACAGGACAGTAAACCATGATAAGAGACAGGACAGTAAACCATGATAAGAGACAAGACAGTAAACCATGATAAAGCGATAAGACAGTAAACCATGATAAGAGGCAGGACAGTAAACCATGATAAAGAGATAAGACAATAAACCATGATAAGAGACAGGACAGTAAACCATGATAAAGAGATAAGACAGTAAGCCATGATGAAGAGACAGGACAGTAAACCATGATAAGAGACAGGACAGTAAACCATGATAAAGAGATAAGACAGTAAACCATGATAAAGAGATAAGACAGTAAACCATGATAAAGAGATAAGACAGTAAACCATGATAAGAGACAGGACAGTAAACCATGATAAAGAGATAAGACAGTAAGCCTTGATGAAGAGACAGGACAGTAAACCATGATGAAGAGACAGGACAGTAAACCATGATGAAGAGACAGGACAGTAAACCAGGATGAAGAGACAGGACAGTAAACCAGGATGAAGAGACAGGACAGTAAACTATGATAAGAGACAGGACAGTAAACCATGATAAAGAGATAAGACAGTAAACCATAATCAAGAGATAAGACAGTAAACCATGATAAGAGACAGGACAGTAAACCATGATAAAGAGATAAGACAGTAAACCATGATAAAGAGACAGGACAGTCAACCATGATAAGAGACAGGACAGTAAACCATGATAAAAGATAAGACAGTAAACCATGATGAAGAGATAAGACAGTAAACCATAAACAAGAGATAAGACAGTAAACCATGATAAGAGACAGGACAGTAAACCATGATCAGAGATAAGACAGTAATCCATGATAAGAGACAGGACAGTAAACCATGATAAAGAGATAAGACAGTAAACCATGATAAGAGACAGGACAATAAACCATGATAAAGAGACAGGACAGTAAACCATGATAGAGAGATAGGACTGTAAACCATGATAAGAGACAGGACAGTAAACCATGATAAAGAGATAAGACAGTAAACCATGATAAAAAGATAAGACAGTAAACCATGATTTAGAGACAGGACAGTAAACCATGATGAAGAAACAGGACAGTAAACCATGATAAAAGACAGGCCAGTAAACCATGATGAAGAGACAAGACAGTAAACCATGATAAGAGACAGGACAGTAAACCATGATAAAGAGATAAGACAGTAAACCATGATAAGAGACAGGACAGTAAACCATGATAAAGAGACAGGACAGTAAACCATGATAAAGAGATAAGACAGTAAACCATGATAAGAGACAGGACAGTCACCATGATAAAGTGATAAGACAGTAAACCTTGATAAGAGACAGGACAGTAAACCGTGATAAGAGATGGGACAGTAAACCATGATAAAGAGACAGGACAGTAAACCATGATAAGAGACAGGACAGTAAACCATGATAAGAGACTGTACAGTAAACCATGATAAGAGACAGGACAGTAAACCATGATAATAGACAGGACAGTAAACCATGATAAGAGACAGGACAGTAAACCATGATAAGAGACAGGACAGTAAACCATGATAAGAGACAGGACAGTAAACCATGATAAAGAGATAAGACAGTAAACCATGATAAGAGGCAGGACAGTAAACCATGATAAAGAGATAAGACAGTAAACCATGATAAGAGACAGGACAGTAAACCATGATAAAGAGATAAGACAGTAAGCCATGATGAAGAGACAGGACAGTAAACCATGATGAAGAGACAGGACAGTAAACCAGGATGAAGAGACAGGACAGTAAACCAGGATGAAGAGACAGGACAGTAAACCATGATAAGAGACAGGACAGTAAACCATGATAAAGAGATAAGACAGTAAACCATAATCAAGAGATAAGACAGTAAACCATGATAAGAGACAGGACAGTAAACCATGATAAAGAGATAAGACAGTAAACCATGATGAAGAGACAGGACAGTCAACCATGATAAGAGACAGGACAGTAAACCATGATAAAAGATAAGACAGTAAACCATGATGAAGAGATAAGACAGTAAACCATAATCAAGAGATAAGACAGTAAACCATGATAAGAGACAGGACAGTAAACCATGATAAAGGGATAAGACAGTAAACCATGATAAGAGGCAGGACAGTAAACCATGATAAAGAGATAAGACAGTAAACCATGATAAGAGACAGGACAGTAAACCATGATAAAGAGATAAGACAGTAAGCCATGATGAAGAGACAGGACAGTAAACCATGATAAGAGACAGGACAGTAAACCATGATGAAGAGACAGGACAGTAAACCAGGATGAAGAGACAGGACAGTAAACCATGATAAGAGAAAGGACAGTAAACCATGATAAGAGACAGGACAGTAAACCATGATAAGAGACAGGACAGTAAACCATGATAAGAGACAAGACAGTAAACCATGATAAAGCGATAAGACAGTAAACCATGATAAGAGGCAGGACAGTAAACCATGATAAAGAGATAAGACAATAAACCATGATAAGAGACAGGACAGTAAACCATGATAAAGAGATAAGACAGTAAGCCATGATGAAGAGACAGGACAGTAAACCATGATGAAGAGACAGGACAGTAAACCATGATGAAGAGACAGGACAGTAAACCAGGATGAAGAGACAGGACAGTAAACCATGATAAGAGACAGGACAGTAAACCATGATAAAGAGATAAGACAGTAAACCATAATCAAGAGATAAGACAGTAAACCATGATACGAGACAGGACAGTAAACCATGATAAAGAGATAAGACAGTAAACCATGATGAAGAGACAGGACAGTCAACCATGATAAGAGACAGGACAGTAAACCACGATAAAAGATAAGACAGTAAACCATGATGAAGAGATAAGACAGTAAACCATAAACAAGAGATAAGACAGTAAACCATGATAAGAGACAGGACAGTAAACCATGATGAAGAGATAAGACAGTAAACCATGATAAGAGACAGGACAGTAAACCATGATAAAGAGACAGGACAGTAAACCATGATAAGAGACAGGACAGTAAACCATGATAAAGAGATAAGACATTAAACCATGATAAAGAGACAAGACAGTAAACCATGATAAAGGGATAAGACAGTAAACCATAATCAAGAGATAAGACAGTAAACCATGATGAAGAGAAAGGACAGTCAGCCATGATAAGAGACAGGCCAATAAACCATGATGAAGAGGCAGGACAGTAAACCATGATAAAGAGATAAGATGGTAAACCATGATAAGAGACAGGACAGTAAACCATGATAAAGAGATAAGACAGTAAGCCATGATGAAGAGACAGGACAGTAAACCATGATGAAGAGATAAGACAGTAAGCCATGATGAAGAGACAGGACAGTAAACCATGATAAGAGACAGGACAGTAAACCATGATGAAGAGACAGGACAGTAAACAGGATGAAGAGACAGGACAGTAAACCATGATAAGAGACAGGACAGTAAACCATGATAAGAGACAGGACAGTAAACCATGATAAGAGACAAGACAGTAAACCATGATAAAGAGATAAGACAGTAAGCCATGATGAAGAGACAGGACAGTAAACCATGATGAAGAGATAAGACAGTAAGCCATGATGAAGAGACAGGACAGTAAACCATGATAAGAGACAGGACAGTAAACCATGATGAAGAGACAGGACAGTAAACCAGGATGAAGAGACAGGACAGTAAACCATGATAAGAGACAGGACAGTAAACCATGATAAGAGACAGGACAGTAAACCATGATAAGAGACAGGACAGTAAACCATGATAAGAGACAGGACAGTAAACCATGATAAGAGATAAGACAGTAAACCATGATAAGAGACAGGACAGTAAACCATGATAAGAGATGGGACAGTAAACCATGATAAAGAGACAGGACAGTAAACCATGATAAGAGACAGGACAGTAAACCATGATAATAGACAGGACAGTAAACCATGATAAGAGACAGGACAGTAAACCATGATAAGAGACAGGACAGTAAACCATGATAAGAGACAGGACAGTAAACCATGATAAAGAGATAAGACAGTAAACCATGATAAGAGGCAGGACAGTAAACCATGATAAAGAGATAAGACAGTAAACCAATGCAAGAGACAGGACAGTAAACCATGATGAAGAGACAGGACAGTAAACCAGGATGAAGAGACAGGACAGTAAACCATTATAAGAGACAGGACAGTAAACCATGATAAGAGACAGGACAGTAAACCATGATAATAGACAGGACAGTAAACCATGATAAGAGACAGGACAGTAAACCATGATAAAGAGATAAGACAGTAAACCATGATAAGAGGCAGGACAGTAAACCATGATAAAGAGATAAGACAGTAAACCATGATAAGAGACAGGACAGTAAACCATGATAAAGAGATAAGACAGTAAGCCATGATGAAGAGACAGGACAGTAAACCATGATGAAGAGACAGGACAGTAAACCAGGATGAAGAGACAGGACAGTAAACCAGGATGAAGAGACAGGACAGTAAACCATGATAAGAGACAGGACAGTAAACCATGATAAAGAGATAAGACAGTAAACCATAATCAAGAGATAAGACAGTAAACCATGATAAGAGACAGGACAGTAAACCATGATAAAGAGATAAGACAGTAAACCATGATGAAGAGACAGGACAGTCAACCATGATAAGAGACAGGACAGTAAACCACGATAAAAGATAAGACAGTAAACCATGATGAAGAGATAAGACAGTAAACCATAAACAAGAGATAAGACAGTAAACCATGATAAGAGACAGGACAGTAAACCATGATAAAGAGATAAGACAGTAAACCATGATAAGAGACAGGACAGTAAACCATGATAAAGAGATAAGACAGTAAGCCATGATGAAGAGACAGGACAGTAAACCATGATGAAGAGACAGGACAGTAAACCATGATGAAGAGACAGGACAGTAAACCATGATAAGAGAAGGACAGTAAACCATGATAAGAGACAGGACAGTAAACCATGATAAGAGACAGGACAGTAAACCATGATAAGAGATAGGACAGTAAACCATGATAAAGAGATAAGACAGTAAACCATGATAAGAGACAGGACAGTAAACCATGATAAAGAGATAAGACAGTAAACCATGATAAGAGACAGGACAGTAAACCATGATAAAGAGACAGGACAGTAAACCATGATAAAGAGATAAGACAGTAAACCATGATGAAGAGATAAGACATGTGAAAGACACATAAACCAGATGAAGATACAGGACAGTAAACCATGATAAGAGACAGGACAGTAAACCATGATGAAGAGATAAGACAGTAAACCATGATAAGAGACAGGACAGTAAACCATGATAAGAGACAGGACAGTAAACCATGATAAGAGATAAGACAGTAAACCATGATAAGAGACAGGACAGTAAACCATGATAAGAGATGGGACAGTAAACCATGATAAAGAGACAGGACAGTAAACCATGATAAGAGACAGGACAGTAAACCATGATAATAGACAGGACAGTAAACCATGATAAGAGACAGGACAGTAAACCATGATAAGAGACAGGACAGTAAACCATGATAAGAGACAGGACAGTAAACCATGATAAAGAGATAAGACAGTAAACCATGATAAGAGGCAGGACAGTAAACCATGATAAAGAGATAAGACAGTAAACCAATGCAAGAGACAGGACAGTAAACCATGATGAAGAGACAGGACAGTAAACCAGGATGAAGAGACAGGACAGTAAACCATTATAAGAGACAGGACAGTAAACCATGATAAGAGACAGGACAGTAAACCATGATAATAGACAGGACAGTAAACCATGATAAGAGACAGGACAGTAAACCATGATAAAGAGATAAGACAGTAAACCATGATAAGAGGCAGGACAGTAAACCATGATAAAGAGATAACACAGTAAACCATGATAAGAGACAGGACAGTAAACCATGATAAAGAAATAAGACAGTAAGCCATGATGAAGAGACAGGACAGTAAACCATGATGAAGAGACAGGACAGTAAACCAGGATGAAGAGACAGGACAGTAAACCAGGATGAAGAGACAGGACAGTAAACCATGATAAGAGACAGGACAGTAAACCATGATAAAGAGATAAGACAGTAAACCATAATCAAGAGATAAGACAGTAAACCATGATAAGAGACAGGACAGTAAACCATGATAAAGAGATAAGACAGTAAACCATGATGAAGAGACAGGACAGTCAACCATGATAAGAGACAGGACAGTAAACCATGATAAAAGATAAGACAGTAAACCATGATGAAGAGATAAGACAGTAAACCATAATCAAGAGATAAGACAGTAAACCATGATAAGAGACAGGACAGTAAACCATGATAAAGGGATAAGACAGTAAACCATGATAAGAGGCAGGACAGTAAACCATGATAAAGAGATAAGACAGTAAACCATGATAAGAGACAGGAAAGTAAACCATGATAAAGAGATAAGACAGTAAGCCATGATGAAGAGACAGGACAGTAAACCATGATAAGAGACAGGACAGTAAACCATGATGAAGAGACAGGACAGTAAACCAGGATGAAGAGACAGGACAGTAAACCATGATAAGAGACAGGACAGTAAACCATGATAAGAGACAGGACAGTAAACCATGATAAGAGACAGGACAGTAAACCATGATAAGAGACAAGACAGTAAACCATGATAAAGAGATAAGACAGTAAACCATGATAAGAGGCAGGACAGTAAACCATGATAAAGAGATAAGACAGTAAGCCATGATGAAGAGACAGGACAGTAAACCATGATGAAGAGACAGGACAGTAAACCATGATGAAGAGACAGGACAGTAAACCAGGATGAAGAGACAGGACAGTAAACCATGATAAGAGACAGGACAGTAAACCATGATAAAGAGATAAGACAGTAAACCATAATCAAGAGATAAGACAGTAAACCATGATACGAGACAGGACAGTAAACCATGATAAAGAGATAAGACAGTAAACCATGATGAAGAGACAGGACAGTCAACCATGATAAGAGACAGGACAGTAAACCACGATAAAAGATAAGACAGTAAACCATGATGAAGAGATAAGACAGTAAACCATAAACAAGAGATAAGACAGTAAACCATGATAAGAGACAGGACAGTAAACCATGATGAAGAGATAAGACAGTAAACCATGATAAGAGACAGGACAGTAAACCATGATAAAGAGACAGGACAGTAAACCATGATAAGAGACAGGACAGTAAACCATGATAAAGAGATAAGACATTAAACCATGATAAAGAGACAAGACAGTAAACCATGATAAAGGGATAAGACAGTAAACCATAATCAAGAGATAAGACAGTAAACCATGATGAAGAGAAAGGACAGTCAGCCATGATAAGAGACAGGCCAATAAACCATGATGAAGAGGCAGGACAGTAAACCATGATAAAGAGATAAGATGGTAAACCATGATAAGAGACAGGACAGTAAACCATGATAAAGAGATAAGACAGTAAGCCATGATGAAGAGACAGGACAGTAAACCATGATGAAGAGATAAGACAGTAAGCCATGATGAAGAGACAGGACAGTAAACCATGATAAGAGACAGGACAGTAAACCATGATGAAGAGACAGGACAGTAAACAGGATGAAGAGACAGGACAGTAAACCATGATAAGAGACAGGACAGTAAACCATGATAAGAGACAGGACAGTAAACCATGATGAAGAGACAGGACAGTAAACAGGATGAAGAGACAGGACAGTAAACCATGATAAGAGACAGGACAGTAAACCATGATAAGAGATAAGACAGTAAACCATGATAAGAGACAGGACAGTAAACCATGATAAAGAGATAAGACAGTAAGCCATGATGAAGAGACAGGACAGTAAACCATGATGAAGTGACAGGACAGTAAACCATGATGAAGAGACAGGACAGTAAACCATGATGAAGAGACAGGACAGTAAACCAGGATGAAGAGACAGGACAGTAAACCATGATAAGAGACAGGACAGTAAACCATGATAAAGAGATAAGACAGTAAACCATAATCAAGAGATAAGACAGTCAACCATGATAAGAGACAGGACAGTAAACCATGATAAAAGATAAGACAGTAAACCATGATGAAGATATAAGACAGTAAACCATAAACAAGAGATAAGACAGTAAACCATGATAAGAGACAGGACAGTAAACCATGATAAAGAGACAGGACAGTAAACCATGATAAGAGACAGGACAGTAAACCATGATAAAGAGATAAGACATTAAACCATGATAAAGAGATAAGACAGTAAACCATGATAAAGGGATAGGACAGTCAACCATGATAAGAGACAGGACAGTAAACCATGATAAAAGATAAGACAGTAAACCATGATAAAGAGATAAGACAGTAAACCATAATCAAGAGATAAGACAGTAAACCATGATGAAGAGAAAGGACAGTCAGCCATGATAAGAGACAGGCCAGTAAACCATGATGAAGAGGCAGGACAGTAAACCATGATAAAGAGATAAGATGGTAAACCATGATAAGAGACAGGACAGTAAACCATGATAAAGAGATGACACAGTAAACCATGATAAGAGACAGGACAGTAAACCATGATGAAGAGACAGGACAGTAAACCAGGATGAAGAGACAGGACAGTAAACCAGGATGAAGAGACAGGACAGTAAACCATCAGGGAGTTGAGCCTGTAGCATAGCTAGCTTTGATAAAGAGACGGGACAGTAAACCATGATAAAGAGATAAAACAGTAAACCATGATAAAGAGATAAGACAGTAAACCATGATCAAGAGACAGGAGAGTAAACCATGATAAAGAGATAAGACAGTAAACCATAATCAAGAGATAAGACAGTAAACCATGATGAAGAGAAAGGACAGTCAGCCATGATAAGAGACAGGCCAGTAAACCATGATGAAGAGGCAGGACAGTAAACCATGATAAAGAGATAAGATGGTAAACCATGATAAGAGACAGGACAGTAAACCATGATAAAATGATAAGGCAGTAAACCATGAGAAAGAGACAGGACAGTAAACCATGATAAAGAGATGACACAGTAAACCATGATAAAGAGATAAGACAGTAAACCATGATGAGAGACAGGACAGTAAACCGTGATGAACAGGCAGGACAGTAAACCATGATAAGAGAAAGGACAGTAAACCATGATGAAGAGACAGGACAGTAAACCATGATAAAGAGATAAGACAGTAAACCATGATAAGAGACAGGACAGTAAACCATGATGAAGAGACAGGACAGTAAACCATGATAAGAGACAGGCCAGTAAACCATGATGAAGAGACAAGACAGTAAACCATGATAAAGAGACAGGACAGTAAACCATGATAAGAGATAAGACAGTAAACCATGATAAGAGACAGGACAGTAAACCATGATAAAGAGACAGGACAGTAAACCATGATAAGAGACAGGACAGTAAACCATGATAAGAGACAGGACAGTAAACCATGATAAGAGGCAGGACAGTAAACCATGATAAAGAGATAAGACAGTAAACCATGATAAGAGACAGGACAGTAAACCATGATAAAGAGATAAGACAGTAAGCCATGATGAAGAGACAGGACAGTAAACCATGATGAAGAGACAGGACAGTAAACCATGATGAAGAGACAGGACAGTAAACCAGGATGAAGAGACAGGACAGTAAACCATGATAAGAGACAGGCCAGTAAACCATGATAAAGGGACAGGACAGTAAATTACGATAAAGAGACAGGACAGTAAACCAGGATGAAGAGACAGGACAGTAAACCATGATAAGAGACAGGACAGTAAACCATGATAAGAGACAGGACAGTAAACCATGATGAAGAGACAGGACAGTAAACCATGATGAAGAGACAGGACAGTAAACCATGATGAAGAGACAGGACAGTAAACCAGGATGAAGAGACGGGACAGTAAACCATGATAAGAGACAGGCCAGTAAACCATGATAAAGGGACAGGAGAGTAAATTACGATAAAGAGACAGGACGGTAAACCAGGATGAAGAGACAGGACAGTAAACCATGATAAGAGACAGGACAGTAAACCATGATAAGAGACAGGACAGTAAACCATGATGAAGAGACAGGACAGTAAACCATGATGAAGAGACAGCACAGTAAACCATGATAAGAGACAGGACAGTAAACCATGATAAAGGGACAGGACAGTAATTTACGATAAAGGGACAGGACAGTAAACCATGATAGTAGTACCCCTCTTGTAGTAAAACATTGAAACTAGAGCCTCTCTCCCTCCCTCCCTCCCTCCCTCCCTCCCTCCCTCCCTCCCTCCCTCCCTCCCTCCCTCCCTCCCTCCCTCCCTCCCTCCCTCCACCAGGACTCTCCAGCCCCTGAGGCAAGGCACAGATAGAGGGAGACAAACATGCACATACACACACACACACACACCCTCACTCCAGACCTCTGTTCACGCAGCCAGAGCCTCTTCCTGTCTAGCATGGCAGAAGCAGTGATGGAAATCCCCTGCTTGGCCAGCCCACCGGGGGTCACGTGACACACTAACTAACGCTGCTGCCCCTGCCACTATACTGGCTTTGACGCTGTCGCCTTATCATTCTCACAAACACATGTACGCAGCATGCACAGATACGTACGCCGATACACACACATGCATGCAGGCATTCACACACATACACTCAGGTTATTTTGCTTCTCACACTCTCCCTCCTCTCAGAGTAAGGCTGTTGTGGAATCTTCAAAGGGGAAATGGAGACTTCCACATGTGGCCCAGGTTGAATCAATGGCTAACTTCCTATAAATAGATACAAAACTATTATCCAGTCAGACATCCATTTTGGAGTGTGTGTGTGTGTGTGTGTGTGTGTGTGTGTGTGTGTGTGTGTGTGTGTGTGTGTGTGTGTGTGTGTGTGTGTGTGTGTGTGTGTGTGTGTGTGTGTGTGTGTGTGTGTGTGTGTGTGTGTGTGTGTGTGTGTGTGTGTGTGTGTGTGTGTGTGTGTGTGTGTGTGTGTGTGTGTCCCGCAGTAACAGGCAGTTCAGGCTCCAGTAAAGACAAGTAGAGGAACAAACTAGGCTAAAGTATCATCATCATGCTGTTGGTCTCCTCCATCCTCCCCCACACTCCCATGTTGTAATAACTGCACTGCCTCCACGCCAGACCAGACCAGACCCAACCACAGACAAACTGCCCTTCCCTCTCTCCCTCCCTCTCTACTCCATCCTTTCCTCTCCCTAATTTCTCATCCCTGTTTTAAAATAGCCTTTCCTCCCTCCCTCTCTCTCCCTCTCCCCTTATTTTCCTCTCCCTTCTCTCTTCCTTTTCTACACATCCCTCTAGTCTAATGGTTTGACTCTTTCTTTCTCCCCTTTTCTCTCTTCCTCCCTCTCTCTCTTTATCTCCCTGTCTCTCTCGCTCTCTTCCTCGCCCTCTCTCTCTCTCTCTCTCTCTCTCTCTCTCTCTCTCTCTCTCTCTCTCTCTCTCTCTCTCTCTCTCTCTCTCTCTCTCTCTCTCTCGCTCTCGCTCTCGCTCTCTCTCTCTCT